>NW_026000229.1:47404786-47413344 GCF_001458135.2 Marmota marmota marmota | reverse complement strand
CCGCGGGGCGGGCCCAGGAGTGGCATTCCGCAGTGCAAGTGCCAGAGCCCGCGGGCTGCCGGCGAGGCCAGACGTCACACTTGCTCGGACTCTGCGAATCCCAGGGGCACGCACGCCGGGAGGAGACGGATTGGGGTTGGAGCACCAGCCCGGCGCTTCGCAGGGCAGGGACTCGCGGGCTACCAGCATCTGGGAGGTTCCCGCTAGCGGGGACGGCATTTCTCGCACCCGGGATCCCGAACTCAAAGCTACAGGGCCCTCTGATCTCTGCTAGGAAGCGTTTGGCTTCGGCACAGGGCTGGGAAGGAGTGCGGGGATACTTTGGGGGTCTGAACAGAATACAACAAAATACACAGAAAAGCAAAGCGACTCACCAGACACTGGAGAAGTTTGGAGGACCCAATCCCCTGAGATGAACCAGGAAATAACAGACATCAAAGACAGCTTGAAGACCAATATGTTTTTTATTTTTATTTTTTAAAAAACATTCCCAGGAAGATACGCCACGAGGGCGGGACAAAAATTGGGAGGGAGTGAAAAGCAAGTCTGTCCATCCAAGGAACCAAACCGTACACACCACTGAGCGGCCTGTTGAGCTGCCGCTTGGATTCGATTACAGGAATTTCGCCTTTCCTATGTCAACACGAATAACTACTTGTTTAAGCAACCTTAAAAAAAAAAAAAAAGTTTCTTGTAGTTGATTAGAATTGTGTATGTGGCCACAGCTTGAAAACAACTTTACTTCATTGTTCTCTACTCCAGCTCAGTCTTTTAACAAACTGTTGATATGTTGTTTAGCATTAACCTTTTCACGTTCAATTAACCATGCAGGGACCATTGGAAAGAGCATTCCTGGTAGTGATTGGTGATTAGCCAATCTCAGAATGGAGCCAACAAAAATGATGACTATCACTTGTTGTCATAATTACAATGGTGAAAATGGACTGCTACTTAAAACAAAATCCAGTTTGACAGACAATAGGGGCAATTATATTTTACCAGAAAGGTTATATTCTCTTGGGGAAGGGAGGAGCCCTGAAAGTTATAGGGATTTTCTCAGGGAACTGGCAAATACAGAGTTGTGTAGCAGGACAGGAAGAGCTGCCTGGCTTGCTTCTTAGCTTACCTTGATTCTGGCCTGGAGACTGGTATGCAGGGTTTCATGGTAAATTATGGCAAGCATAATTTACTGGACCCCTTGAAAAGGTTCTAGGCCAATTTTTCACCCATCAACAGCTACTACCTCAATCCCTAAACTTTTCAGGGCATGGATTCATGAGGGGGGAAGGGATCTCAAGCTCTACAATTTTCTTTCAAACTGTAAACTGCAGTTCAATAACATCTTATTACCAATTTTTGTCACTCAGTGGTTACTACTCTGGCACATAACCTTATCTTATCTCACCCTAAGCCATAGGGAAACTTTTTAAAAGAATCAAACTCCTAATAGAAAAACACGGTGAATCTATTTTACAGCATAGTTTACCGCAGACCATAGTGGGGCCCTGTGAGTCTAGGGGGCCTGGTACCCTATCAACTACTGTGTGATTCACCTTTACTTGCTGGCAGACAGACATGAAAATTAATTCTTCTAGTCAGAGATCTGACAATGCAGAATGCACAGCATGTGTGTTCAGTCAGATGTCTGACTAGAAGGGTTGATTTGCCATCCAGTGATCCTCAATTGGACATAAAATTTGTTACTGTAAGTCCAAGTCTAAAGCTGCTTCTTTCCATTTCTAATTTTAGTGTCAGTATCTTAATACATGTTTGGTTTACAAAAAGCTTAGAATTTCTTAACAGAAAACAAATTATAACTCTCAATGCTAGGATTGGACCATAAAGCTTTGCTAATATTTTAGTTCCTGATTGTGAGGCCATTGTGTTTTGGGGAACACTATGTGATGGTTAATTTTGTGTGTCAACTGGACAAGGCCATGGCCTGTACAGGTAGCTGGTTAAATAGTCTGGAAATGTCTGAGGGTATATATAAGGGTATGTCTGGTAGAGGTGAGAACTTCAGTTGTGGACTGAGTAAAGCAGATGGCTCTCTTCAATTGTGGGTGGGCCTCATCCAATCTATTGGGTGAGGAAATCTGAAAATGTAGAGAAAGGTTGAACACCCAGTTTGAGCTGAGACATTGGTCATTTTCTGCCCTTGGCATTCCTGCTTCTCAGGTTTTCAGACCCAAATTGGAATCTTTGACATGGGTACTTTAGCTGTGAGACCCCTTCAACTACATCACAGGACATGTATATATAGCCATTTGTCACTTAGTGACAGGGATACATTCTAAGAAATGCATCATTGAGCAGTCTTGTGGTTGTGCAAACATCATGCAGTGTGCTTACACAAAAATGGCCACAACATCTCTAGGCAATATGATATTATGAGACCACCAGCATATAGAGTCCATAGTTTACCTAAACATAGTTATGTGGCACATGACTATATATTCAGGAGAGGTACACACACACACAAACACACACACACATGCACCCACACACCAGCACACACACACACACGCACACACGCATCTAGTTGGTTTGGTTTTTCTAGAGAATCCTAATACACACTACTTAAGGTCTAAAACTCATAGTTTTTATTTATGTATCCATAAAGTCAAATAAAGACTTTGGAATGCAAGTTATTGAAGGTCATTCCTCAAAAGAAAGCAAGGATAAACATGAAGGAAAAGAGAACTATAAGCAGAGGAAGCCAACAATAATTCTTGTTTGTAGTTCTATTTATGTTACTTGCCTAATCAAAAGACTAATTTAAATCTTTATGAGTTCTATGCATGTATACATATATTTCTCCCCCTAAATTCAGTTCTAAAAACACAACCCATGACCTGTAATATCCTAGACAAGGATTAGACTACTTCATTGCGTCAAGCAGAAGCTCCCAAGAAAGAGGATTTATTGAAAGGACACAGTGATGTCCACTGCTACAGGGACATCTTTTTTTCCCCCTCACATAAGAAGTTTCTAGATTGCTTGCAGGTGGAGCTACAGGACACAGGCTCTTTTTGTCCTCTGGCCCTGTCATTCCTTGTGTGTTGGCTTTGTGTCTCTGTGCTCTTCCCCATGAAGCTACCAGTTGTTGCTTCCTGTACAGCTCAGGATTCAGTCAGAGAAACAGGACCACTACGAGGGATAAAGAATGTGAAATTTATTATTAGGTAGTAGCTAGCATTGCCCAATATGCTAGCCACCTGCTACATGTGGCTATTTAAATTAATTAAATTTAAATAAGAAAAAATTTAAGTTTCTGGGTTTAAGAAACTCAAGTTTCAAATGCTCAATATCCATATGACTAGTGGCTATCCTACTGAGTGGCTTGTTTTAAAACACTCCCTTTATCACAGAAGTTCTATAGACAATGCTCCTTAGGCCTGGGACAATGTGGGAACTGGTGGAAGAGTCTATGCAGTGCTATTTGCTGTCTTTGGTTCTTTGTTGATCCTGCCAGAATGGAGGGCAGGGCAGAGAGCTGGTTGTGGATGAGAGCAAGAACAGATTAGAAGGACAAACCGGAATCACGAATGATGGAAATCTTTGAGGACAGATTGGATCTGCATGTGTCTTGTTCTCTCTAGTGTCAGTGTCCTGCAGAAGAAGCTGGTGCCCTTCATGGATCTACAGATGCACTTGGTTTAGGATTTAAAGGAGCCAGAGGAGGAGATGTGGTGAGAGCTGGAGGACCTGCAAGCCTGGGTGCTGCCCCAAGCATCGAGGTGAGTCAGCAGATTAGCATGTGAGAGTGGCCAGTGTCCCTGGAGCCTTGCATTTTCCTTCAGAGCATAACCACAGTGGATGCTGCTTCCCTGCTGTCTTTCCAATCTCATGCAACATGTCACTTGTGATCAGTGCTAGCCTGGAACTTGCAAGGATCCTGGACAACAGTTCCTGCGTATCTTGGTTGACACATACAAAGCTACCACAAAACATCCTGGGTCCAGGGATCAATCTGCACCAACAGGGGCAAAGAAGAGAGAGCTCTACTCTCTTTTGTGCCTGTTTATTTTATCAAAAAAGTAAAAGGCTTTCTACAAGAACCACAAGAGACTCCCCTTATGTCTTATGGCCAGAACTTGGTAATATTGTCACCCCTTAACTCCAAAGGAGGCTGACAAAGGGGTCATTGAACTTTTCCAGCCTCTTCTGGAGTAGAGGAAGGCAAAGGAGAAGGAGCTGGGAATGGCCGTTGAGTTAGTGAGCCAAGAGTGTGTACTGCAGATCTGCATGGTGCATCCCCTCAACCTCCTTATAGCTGGAAAAAAGCTCAATAATACTTACTTAGTCCAAGTCCTTCATTTACATGTGATAAAATTGAGGCACAGAGGGGTTAAGCCCTCTTCAAACAACTACTTTGACATTAGATTTTTGGCATCCCTTAGTTTACTGCTTAACCTAATTTTAACACTACCATTGCCAGGAAGTCCCTTTCCCATTTGGTTAAAAATAAAGGGTCAACCAAACTATACCAAAAAAAAAAAAAAAAAAAAAAAAACGACAAGGAGAAGAAGAAAGAGAAACTGACTTATAGAGCTTTGATTTTGAATTTAATAAATATGTTTAGGGAATTGCAACCAGTGAAACTCCACATCATTTACAACTTGCAAGAATGGGATGCTAATTAAAGTTATACTCCATGTATGTATAATATGTCAAAATACACTGTACTGTCATCTAGATCTAAAAAGAAAAAATTAAAAATAAAAAAGAATTGGGGGAAATTGTGAGTGAGCAGGTGGGGAATCTCAGTAAAAAGGAACCAAATGGAAATTCTAGAATTAAAATTCCAGCAGGTTGGAGTTGGAAGAGCAAACTTGAAGGTAGCCACATCTGGACATCTTTCTTTCCATGTCCTCATTACTATTTTGCTCCTGGAAAATATACTGCTCTTTCCACAGCATGGAAAATGTGGAGAACCCTGTTTCCTGCAACTTGTCTGGTTCTGCCCAGGAAGTAAGGCATAAGTTTTCTATGCTTCCAATCTCCCAAACCTCTTTGAGATTTTGGGGTGTGGGGTCACATTTTCTAAGAAAGCTTTGTGTTAAAATATAAGCTGTCCTTGTTCTCTTGACCTCCACCCTTCTTCCTTCACAGCCTGTGGAAGTGGCTGGGGACAAATGGTGATGCCCTGCTATTCTTCATCCTATCTGACCTGGGTCTCCTAAGCCCAGAAAGTGAAAAATCTAGAATTGAGGCCTGTGTTCTTTATATTCTGTTATATTGTCCTTTCTCTGAGATTGGAAGCATAGAACTCCTAGCTGCTGCTAAAGCTGAGGAAAGGTCTGGAATATCAGGAAGTACTGGGCAAAAATACAGAGGTTAATATGTCACATTATTATCTGGTTACATTTGTATTCACTTAGGTGTGTGTGTGTGTGTGTGTGTGTGTGTATGTGTTCAAGGCTTGGTGGAACTTATTACAACCTCACAGGTTGTTTGAGAACAATTTGATAAAGTCTTTGCAAAAAACCCCGAGTCAATAAAAAGTGCTTCAAAATGGATGGAAAAGTATGACAAGTCTCATCTTCAGGGAGGAAATATCAGAAAGGCAAATGTATGGCATTGCTTATTAGCAATAAGAGTTAGATCAAACAAATCATTCCACTCAGTTAGGAAGGCAAACTACCTGTAATTCTAATTTCCTTTTTAAGGTGGGTAGAGGACAAAGAATACAATGTAATCAGGAATGTTCTGTTTTCTTGGATAGATTTACTTTCAAAGACAGAAACAAAAAAGCAAGGCTTTACACTTCTTTGTGTAAAGTAATAATCCATTATAGAGATTTTAGAAAAATAGCAGGAAAAAAAAATCACTCATTAATGATCATTCAAAAGTAGTCACTAACATTTTGCTATAGTTTCCATAGTTATGATAACATTGTATAAAATATTTTTGTATAAAAGATTTTACATGCTGTTTTTCAAAAACTTAACATTTTAATAGTTTACATATGAAACAATGACCTTCATATGTCCTGAGAGCTAGAAATTGCATTTCCATAAATCTATTCTCCATTTATTTATTCACTCAACAGTGTGTTTAGACAAATACTTAGTGAAGCAATATGGTATAATTTTAAGAGCATGGGTCCTGGAGGCAGTTTTCTTTTAATTCAAATTTTAGTTCTATCCTTAGGCAAGTGACCTCACCTCCGCATACCTCAATTTCCTCATTTTTCATGTAGTATAAGAGCAGTACCTACCTCGGAGATTGCTGGTCAACTTGGGGCCTTGGTCATAGGAAGCATTCAGCAAGTGTCAGAGTTTTTAATATTGAGCACTTTTATGTGCCAGGCTCTGAGTAATGTAAACATGATTTCTTTCCTAGGGAAGCTTATAATCAGTTGGTCACTACTCCTGGAAACTATTAGAAGGCTCATACACATTATCTCATTAATCTTATGTTCAAATAGGGAAGGTCGGAGATGATGAAACTGAGGCTGAAAGTTTCAGATAAGCACTCCAAGTTATAAGTACAGAGAATTTCCTTTCAGTAATGTTTATGTTAGTACTAGGAAGTAAGCTAAATGTCAGTTAAAAGGGAGTTATATAAATACATTACATGCAGCTGTTCAATGGAATATTATGCAATTATTTTAAAATACAGCTCTCAGTGTGTTTAATGACATGGGTAGTTGTCAATAATGTTAAATGAATTAAGGGAGTCAAAAAACACTATGTATAATGTGGTTTAATGTGGGAAGCCATTCTCACACGTGATTGGGCACCTCCCAGATTGGGTGTGAGGCGCTCTAGCTAAACTGTGTTGGAGCTTTCCCCACCCTCTCCAGGTGCGAGAGCCTGTCCGTGTGGGGGTGTGACTGACCACTGACCCTGAGGCCAATCACTGATCCTGACCTTGGAGTGCTGCCCCCCTTGACCTTCATTGGATGGAATTCTCCCCTGAATTTCTTGTTCCCCAATAAAAAGCCACTCCCTGGCGTGCTCTCTCTCTCTCTCCTGCTAGCCCTGAGTAATCCTTGCTGCCCTACCAGGTGGTTTGAGGTGTGAGCCAGAGAGGTGAGAGCTGTCTCGGACCTGGTCATAGAAAAAGGTAATTGAGTCTGTGTGTTTATTTTGATCTCACTAGTTAACTTTTATGCCACGAACCTCTTTAATGAAACCAGTGCGCTGGTCGCATGGTGGAGTTTAATTTTTGCAAAAATAAACACATCAAGATATATGGTTAATGGGATTTCATTGAAAAATAGCTTTCTATATACACCCCTTGTTTCCTCTCTTTGTAAATATTAAAGTTATTTATTAAAGTCTAATTTATTAAAGGATCAAGGGTCAATTTTAAAATAATGAATTATCATTTTAATATTGTATTAAAAATATTAATATAAATAAATATTGAATAGTTAATACTTATTAAATCACTAATTCTGAGTAATAAAACACTCCAAAATACAATATTAAAAGAGTTATTTTTTTTTTCGTGATTAGTGGGTCAGTAATATTGGATAGACTCAGTTGATCCTTGTGCTGGTCCCATGTGGGATCATTCCTGTGATTGTGATCACCTGATGGCTTTACAGGGAGGCTCCTGCCCACAGGGCGTGTCTCATTGCCCCGCAGGTTAGCCTAAGCTGGCTCCTGTGGTGGCATGGTGTTCCAAGAGTGAAACTGGAAGCTGTAAGGCCCAGATATGGAAGTTTCACACCATCACTTTCATCACATTCTATTTATTAAAGTAAGAGCCAAGGCCAGCCAGATAAAAGAAACCAGGAAGTAGACTGAACCTCTTTTTTTAAAAAAATATGCATATATTTTTATTTGTAGTTGGACACAATACCTTTATTTTATTTATTTATTTTTATGTAGTGCTAAGAATCAAACCCAGGACCTTGCATGTGCTAGTCGAGCGCTCTACAGCTGAGCCACGACCCCAGCCCCAGACTGAATCTCTTGATGGAGGCAGTGTGCACCCAGGGAAAGAGAAATTGTTATAGTCATTTATGCAAATGATCTGCCTTTTTCACTAATAAATCCATATTTATTATAGTTATTGTAGTTGCACAATAGTTTCATTTTAAGATTAAAACAAAAAGTATTACCCATAGAAAGTTCCACTCCCGGATCATTTATCCTACTTTGAGTTCCTGATTTACTCTTCACTATTAAATAATCACTTGACAGCTATTTAGTAGCTATCACTTGGCATAATTGCAAAGGGGGTGAAAAAGGAGTCAGGTTATGCCTTTTTCTATGGCTTGCTCCCAGAATCCAACAAATAATATCAATTAGAAAATATCAAATCTCCAACATCCCTTCTTCTGAGTTCTCATATTGTCTTCAGTCTTTTCTCCAGTATCCTCACATCAAATGCAGGAAGCTTAGGAGAAGATAACTGACTTAAGAAAGACAGCAAATGGGCTGTGGATGTGGCTCAAGCGGTAGTACGCTCGCCTGGCATGTGTGTGGCCTGGGTTTGATCCTCGGCACCACATACAAACAAAGATGTTGTGTCCGCTGAAAACTAAAAAATAAATATTAAAATTCTCTCTCTCTCTCTCAAAAAAAAAAAAAAAAAAA
>NW_026000229.1:47302772-47401500 GCF_001458135.2 Marmota marmota marmota | reverse complement strand
AGTAAACTGTATAAACTGATGCATCAATGAATATAACTCAACAAGTAATGCTCAATCAAGGAGTCAACTTACTTTGGGAGGAAACGGATTTTGGGAGGAAATGGACATATTGATAGATTCCTCTGCTTTGAACTGCTTGCAGAACTTGCCTGGACTATGTAACTATCATTTGGTGCAGCGAATTGTGGTAATGCTGGCATATCTTTGCTGATGGTGTCACTAGTGATGCAATTTTTATTTCCTTGCCAGCGCACCCCATGTTAATTGTGGTAGTGCTGACATATCTTTGCTGATGGTGTCACCAGTGATGCAATTTTTCCCAAGGAGCCGTCAATTGGCTTGGTGTTGTGGCATTTCTGTATCCTCCTCCCTTCTGCTAGTGATGGTCTAAAATTTTATTTTATTGTATTTTATTACAAAATTTTATTTTGTTGTATTTTAGAATGAGCAAAACAGTATTTATGCCTATTGAATGGTTTTTAAATAATCATAAATATAGCAAGATGTATTTTTATTTTATTTCTATTATAGATTTTGCCTTAGTTTATAACTAAATATATCCTTTGTTACAGAGTTCAACCTTTATTTTCCTTCCCCAAGAAATATATTCTTTCAGTCATTTTTATGATAAAACATGTACATAGTATATGTGAAACTTGTTACATTTGAAACATATTTATCAATTCTTATACTATTTTCACAAAATTCAATCACCTTTTAAATATCAAGAATTTTGTAATATTCTGAAGGTGGAAAATAAAAATTTATAGGGAAAAATGAGAAAGAAGCCATTTGGAAATAATCAGGAAAATCTAGTTTTAACTAACTATAATATCTAAATTGCACTAACTATAATATCTAAACTTTACTATGATTAATATTTCTAATTGAGATCTTGCTTCTAGTTTGTTATAAAATATACATAAAATGTTGCATATTGTTTTCTTATCGTAAGTATTTTCTATATAGTGATATTGTAGTAATCATATCCATTGCATAAATTATAATAATTTCTCCCATTGCTGGGCAGCTAGATTGCTTCCAATTGTTAATAACAGTTATATTTAATATTTTTTTTAATCATGTAGCATTTTCCATGGTGTGTGTTTGTTGGCTGGTTGATCTTTCTTTCTTTCTTTCTTTCTTTCTTTCTTTCTTTCTCTCTCTCTCTCTCTCTCTCTCTCTCTCTCTCTCTTTCTTTTTCTTTTTTTTTGTGTGTGCTGAGGATGGAACTCATGGTGTTGTGCCGGTTGGGCAAGTATTCTATCACTGAGCCACACCCTCATCTCCCACATTTGGGTTTCTGTTCCTAGGACTTAATCCTGGCTGTGAAATAACTGAATCAAGAAATGTGATCTTTTAAAAAATGACAGTACATTTTTCTACATCACTTTCTAAGAGAGTTGTATGCCAACTCATATATCATCAACCACTAAAGAAAATATCAAGTTCAACACACCTATCCAGCACTGAGTTCTACTGTTTTTAAAATGCTTTGATAATTTAATGGGCTAAAAAAAATCCTGTCTGACTATTTTGATTTCAATTTCTTTTGCATTTGGTGAGACTGGACCTTTTTCAAAGTTTGAGTTTTATTTCCTCTTTTGAGGATTCTCTGGAAATCTGGTTCTTATTTTTTTATGTCTTTTCAGGACCTGCAAGTAAGTCAGAAATTAAGTTACATTGAAGGTAGGGTGTCTCATAGAAAATCCTGCTTCATAAAGTCAGGCTGCAAATAGCCACTTCTTTAGGTTAAGAATGAACCAGAAGAAAACCTAAACCCATGTTCACCACCTAATTCCTGTTAGGTGCAGGGCAGGCTGAACTTAGTTGTCTGCAGGGCAGGCTGAACAAACATTAGCTGCAGGATAGCCCGGGCACTCAAACCCCTCTCTGTATGGTCCTTTATCAACTGATTGCATCAAGTCTGAACACTCAACCCCACTCAAGGCTGAACACTCGACCCCCACCCGTCTGCAACGGAAACCCACATCTGACCCCTGTCCTGTCTGTCTCAAAGCAGAAGATGACACCCTTAGCAACTACTGTATAATCCAATCATTGTACACCAATAAGGCAGCTTGCAGACCCAGAGACCCTATTAGATTTTGGCTATAAAAACTCTCTCCTGCTGGGCCCCTCTCTCTTGCTTTCGCTCTCTCTTTCTTCTCTCGTCTCTCTCTCTCTCTCTCTCTTTCTCCTCTTTTGCACTTCTGCAATAAAGATCTCTTGGTCGCTCCAAGTGTTGAGGTCACTTTCCTTTCAATCCCCACTCCTGGGAAATTGTAAGAAAAAAAAGAAAAGAAGAGAAAAAAAGTTAAACAGCACAGAACAGGGAAAGGAAGAAAGGGAAAACCCTGACCCAGAGAAGTTATAAGCATCACCCCAGATTCCCAGTCCCTGGTGTCCTGAATTGGTCTGGAGTAGTTCTGGATTTGTCCTGGTACCTGGAGGGTACAGATACCTGGAGGAAGCCACCATCACTTCAAGCATCAGATAGTCTCAGAAATAAGACTTCTTACAAGATCTAGGCTCACCAGGAAATAAAGGCATCATAGGCCAGAAATCATAAGAATAGATACAGGTAACATTTGTCATCTAAATTCTCATTCTGAACTCCAGGGAACCAAGTAGATTTGGATCCACTAAGATTTCCACAGCATACAAAATTTTGCCACACACCACCTAAAACTCAAGAATCTAATAGATCCAGAGTATGAAACTCCTGAAAACCAATAAGCTAAGGCGAATAGCTGAACAGAAAAGTCGGGAAAAAATTTGAACATATCCTTCACAGGCAGAAATAGCAACAGGCCAATAAACCTATGAATAGGTGTGTCAGGGATACGCAAGTGTAAGTCACAATATATTACTTCTGTACACTTATTTAAGTAATGAACATTACTATTATTACCATTTGTAATAGCCCCCATTAGAAATCCCTCAGATGTCATCTACAACAGAATGAGTTCACTAGCATGGTAAATTTTCATAGTGAAATACTACACACTATAGCAAAGAGATTAAACAAAATGTAACTCTCTGAACAACTTGGATGGCTTCCATGAGCATAATGCTGAGGAGACCAAGTACATACCAGAGGATTCTATTTACATAAAATTTAAAAATGGGCAAAATGATTACATGGAATTAAAACGCAAGAAGGTGTTTTCTACTTGTGGGTGGGGTTAGTAACTAAAAGGGAATTTTAAAGGAATTGACATTCTGATAACTCTGTATTCTGCTTTGTGATCTGGGTGCTGCTTACTTAGATGTGTTAACTGGAAATTCATTCCACTGTCTATTTACAATTTGTATAATTTTTAGAAACCTTTATAAAGAGACAGAAAAAATATAAGTAAATTGGGAGATATACTAAATTGATCAATAGAGCTAGTGCAATCCCAGTGAAAATCTCAACAGAGTTTTGTGAAAGTTGGTGAGCTTATTTTAAAATTTACAGAGAAATATATGATTAACAAGGATGACTTGAAAAAGAACTAGGTGGAAGTATTTAACATACCTGATATAAAACTATGGTAACTAAAACAATAGGCCAGTGAAATATAAAGAGACATACAAATTTGAAAATGATATGTGACAGACATAATACCAATGGGAAAAGGATGAACTTGTCAATAAATGACAGGGTCAATGGTATTTAGTATTTATATGGGACAATTAGTATGTATAGGGTAAAAAATACAAAATTAGATATCTATATCATACCATGTACAAAGTAAATCACAGGTGAAGTAATCAAAGAATGAAGGGCAAAATTATAAAGCTTTTATAAAGTCATATAAAAGAATATTTCATTATTCCAGGTTCAGAAAAATTTCTCAAAGAAGACATAAAAAACTGTTATGATTTGGATGTGAGGTGTCCCCTAAAAGCTCACATGTGAGACAATGTAAGAATGTTCAGAGGAGAGACAATTGGGTTATAAGAGTCTTAACCCAATCAGTGAATTAATCTCCCTATAAGGATTAGCTGAGTGGTCATTGAAGTGGTAGAATGTGGCTGGAAGAGGTGGGAATTGGGGGTATGGCTATGGGGTATATATTTGTATCTGGTGAGGAGAGTCTCTCTGTCTCTCTTTCTGCTTTCTGATCACCATCTGAGCTGCTTCCCTCTGCCATACTCTTCTGCTGTGATGTCCTGCCTCATCTCAAGCCCTGAGGAATGGAGCCGGCCTTCTATGCACTAAGACCTCTGAAACTATGAGCCCTCAAATAAACTTTTCCTCCTTTAGAGGAGGAGAAGTTTATTTCTGGTCAGATCTTTTAGTCACAACAGCAAAAAAACTGACTCAAACAAAAGCTTAGCCATAAGGTAAAGCTTAAGAAATTAGACTCTAATAAAATAAAATTTTCAATTCATTAAAAGTCACCACAAAGAGAGTAAAAAGACATTATGAAATGGAAAGAGATATTTGCAATACGTATTACTGACAAAGGAACTATAGATAGGACATCTACAGAGCAACATGAAAAGACAGATTTGTATTAAAAAGTTAGGCAAAAAATTGAACAAAGCTTTATAAAGATTTCCAAGCACCAATAAATGTACAAGGGAGGTACAATATCATTATTATTACAAGGAAAATACATTAAAACCTCAATAAGAAATCATATAAATTTACCAGAATGGTAAAATAAAAGATCCAACAATGAAAGTGTTGGGATATCGCTTTTGACAATACAATAAAGATATATATTTAGGAGTGGGATTGCAGGATTACTCATATCCTATAATCCTGCAATTCCACTCGTAGGTATATGTCTTAGAGGTATCTTGCACCTGTTCCACACAGGATACAATAAGAATCATCAAACAGCGGTCTCTGTAATAGGCAAATATAGAAGCAACTCAAATATTCATTGATGGCATGTTATATATTTTACCACACAGGTAGTAAAATAAAGAAAAGCAAAGATGGTCTTTACTTCCAGAGAGAAGGAGGGGACTGCTTTAGAGAAGACACACGAGTACTGAAAATGTACTGTTTGTTGATCTGCATGATGTCTGTGTGAATATTCACTATATGCTTTATTATTTAGACTGCATATGCATGTTGTAGGTACTATTTAATACATATGATCAAACACAGAGAAGAAAATGTAATTAGATATTTTCGTTTCAACTTAAATAAAAATGCATTTGTTGATCAGAGAAAATGCACTGTTCAATTTCTGTTTTCTTACATTCATTGAGATTTTCCTTCTAGAACCTAGTATACAATCAAGGCTTATCCATATTCCATGTATCATATCTTTCAGTAAGCTATGCCATGGACTTGTAGATCATTTGATAGCCATTAATTTAATTTAATTATAATGAAATTAATTGCATTAGTGATGAAAGCTGAAAAAAAATCACCCCCAAACTTAGCAGCTTAAAACAACATTTCTTATATTTTTGTGGTTCAGGCACCTGGACAGTGCTGAGCTGACTCCTCTGACTCAGGGTCTCTCACAAGTCACAGGCAAGATGTTGGCCGAGCACAGGGAAGGATGAAATCCTGTAATTTGTGGCAGCATAGACGAGCCTGAAGGACATCATATTAATTGAAATAACCTGGGCACAGAAAGACAAAGATCTTGTGTTCTGAAGGAGATGTGGAAGCTGAAAACATTGACCTTGTAGAAACACAGTCATTAAAGCCTGGGAAGGGTAGGGATGGAAAGAGTTTAGTTATTGGGTACAAAAACATAGTTAAGAAGATTAAGTTCTGTGTTCTATAGCAAAGTAGAGTGGCTACCATTAATAATTGTATATTTCAAAATAACTAAAAGAAAGGATTTTTTGATATTTCTAACATAAAGAAATGATAGATGTTTGAGGTAATGGGTATGTTAATGATGGAGAGACCTGATTTGGTCATTGCAAACTGTACACAGGTGTCAAAATACCATATTGTTCTCCTTGAATATTTAAAATTATCATTTGTTAACTTAAAAAAAAAAATGATGACGGTGGGGGTTGCAGTCAGCTCCAAGCTAGACTCACAAGGATTCCTTTCCAAGAACACTCATGGGGTGGTTGAGGATTTGGTTCCTTCTAGGTTGGGGGCTGAGGGCTTCAGTTCCTTACTGGCCAGAGGCCTCCCTCGGGTTTTTCCCATGTGAGCTTCTCCATAGCTCACAGCATGACAGCTGGCTTCCATCAGAGGAAGCCAGCAAGCAAGGCTGGTGACATCAAGGGTGTAACATCCCAGGTATTTCTCCTTGTACACAGCTCATTAGAAGCTAGGCTCTAGGTCCAGTTCACACTAGAGGGGAAGGGATTGCCCAAGGGCACAAATACCAGAAGCTGTGGTTTGAATGTGTCCTCCAAAAGTTCAGGTGTTGACAACTTAATCCCCCAATTCACATGTTGATGGTATTTGAAACTGGGGGGTAGGGGAGGTAATTAGGGTTGGATGAGATCATGAGGGCTGGATTCCCATGATAGGAAAAGTGGCTTTTTATTTTATTCCGTTGAGTTTCACAAGGATTAGTGGTTTCATTAGAAGAGGAAGAGAGACATGAGCTTGCACACTTGTTCTTTTGCCAAGTGATACCCTCCGCCATGACATGATTTAGCGATGAGGCTCTCATCAGATGCAAGCACATTAATTTTGGACATTCCAGCCTCCTCCAGAACTATAAGAAACATATTTCTGTTCTTTATAATTTACCCAGTCTCGGGGATTCTGTTATACCACCAGAAAACAAGCTAAGACACCAAGAGACAGAGATGGGGATCATTAGCAGCTCTCTTCCAACCTGCCTACTGCCTCGATGTGACCCACATTTCTTGTGTTACTTTGGAGAATCAGTAGCCATTATTAACTGAAATCCTGATAATACAATACTCATCCTAGATGACAGAATACTGAGTCTCACATGCACAAAGCAGGTAGGTCACAAATCTATGTTTAACAGTCAGAAATTCTGTCCTTATGACTTCAAGTTTGGGCTCTTTTTGAAACGCTGTTCATTTTCTCTGCCCACATTGTGATTTTATATATGGCATGTATCTTTCAGAGTCACTCAAACCTCTTGTTGAACCTTAGTTTGAGCTGCTCTGAAGAACCACTCCATCCAAGTCTTTCTTGGAGTGCCTCCAGGGTCCCCAAAGTGAATTGTAGGTGAATTATATACCATAGTCTATGTTTTAAAACAGTCTGTCCTAAACATATAAACATAACCTATCTATCTGATAAAAATCCATCTGATTGAGTAATGTGACAACAAATACATAAATCTATTTAAATTAATATCTTTTTGTCTATTTGATCTATCTTGATTGATACATGAAATAATCCATGACAATAGTGATATTTTATTTCTCATGTTCTAATGCTTTTTCCTTTGTACTTTTATTGCCACACTATTTGGTCAAACAACTCAATGTTGTATTCACTACTGATTGTATATTTTTTCCAGTGGTGCATCATGATTATAAATAATAGTGGGATTGTGGCATATTTGTATAAGCACATAACATAACTTAATCCATTTCATTCCTTAGTATTTTTTCTTCCCCTCCCCTCTCCCTTTTTCTGATTCCCGTCCTCAACTCTACTGGTCTCCCTCCTATTTTCTTAACTCCCTTTTTAAATATTCTTCTCTCCAGTTTCCACTTATGAGAGAGAACATACTACCCTTGGCTTTCTGAGTCTGGCTTGTTTTGCTCAACATGATACTTTCTAGTTCCATTCGTTTTCCTGCAAATGACATAATTTCATTCCTCTTTATGGCTGAATAAAACCTCACTGTGTATATGTACCACATTTTCTTTATCACTCCATCTGTTGATGGACACCTAGGCTGGTTCTATAACTTGGCTATTGTGAATTGGATTGCTATAAATATGGTTATGCATGTTTCACAATATAATTACGTACTGATTTTTTAACTATTTAAAATTCTCTGGCTTAAATTCTACTTTGTCTAGTATTACTTTATGTTTGAAGGATAGATTTTGGTTTCATTATTATCTTTATCTTTTTTTTGGGGAGTCATTTTATTTTGGATGTGTCAATCATACTCATTTATAAAATGCATTTTTAAAACCTAATTGAGAACTCTGGGTGGTTTAGATTTGTGGGAATGAAAGAAGTCTTCTAATTCATTATGTTGTGTGATGTTTATTGTTTCCTCCTCCTATTTTGTGCTGATAAGAAGCTGGCATTGGCAAGGTACCAACTTCATTGTTTGCCCAGGTGTTTATACAATGCATTGCTAGACTAATCTTAAACATCAATTATCTCTGATTTGGGACTTTGCTGGTTTAAAATCTATGCTCCATCCTCCAAAACTTGGTAACATTTGCAAAAGACTGTATGATCTTTAACTTCATTCATCCTGTATTTCCAATTAGATTCCATATTTTTTCTAGGAGTGTAGATCATCCTAAGACCCTGCAAGCTTGACTTAAAAACACTTATCAGATTTTACTTGACTCTGGTCTTAGCATTTAAGTAACAACAGCAATAATAATAAACCAAATTCATCTCTTCATTTTCCCCTTTTTGATTTCACATACTCAGTAGCTAGAACATAATAGGTGCTAAACAACTTCACTGCAGATGTTGTCCAGACTAGACTGACTCCTGAGTTCATGCAGGTTTTTTTAATTATCTGGAAGATTGGAATGTTGACCTTGCCCATAGTGGGTGAGGCCAGCTGATTCTTTCCACTGAATTAGGCAACTGTGCAAGGACAGGAAAAGGGAGCCCTAATTACAGTATCCCACTTACTGTGAGCTCAGCTTTGCTCCACCTGGAAGAACACCCACACCACTGATCTTGTACTCCAAAAAGAAATTACAAGAGGTCCCACCCCCAGGGATGCTGATTCAATAGGTCCAAGGTTGGGCCCAGGAATTTCCCTTTCTAATGCATTCCAGGTGATGCTGCTGCTGCTTGTCAGGGCCCATGCTTTGAGAAGCACTGACCTGAAGCATGAAGCACCTCAGTCAATAAGCAGATGGAGAAGGCTGTGTGGCTAGTGAGTGTCTAGGGTCATCCAAGTGCTTTGTGTTTTTGGGATTTTCCCCTCTCTTTTAAAGCTTCAGGAATACCTTTCAAAGTTAGCCTTTGAGAGATTTTGGGGACTAACCAGTCCTAACAACTGACTCTTTCCTAACCTGGCTGGGTAGCATATAATTAGTTCACAGATAACCTAGAGACTTCATGTGAATCAGTAGCTGTAATATATTGTCCAGATAAACTGGGAAAGGGGGTGGGCAAGGGAACAGGCAGACAAACATGCTGTGTTTTCAGAAGTTCTTTCCTTTTCTAACTTGTTCCTGATTACATTAAAACCAAGAAGCAGAAAATGGTCAAGTACAGGCAACTGAAAGAACTAAAGCCATGACTGAGTCCTGAGGAGGGATGGTGTCAGCTGTACCTACTACACACTGTGTGCAATTTGTGTTTGAATCCAGCTCCTCCTAGCCTCTTTCTTTCCCCTGCAGCTGGGAATCCCTAGGGCCTGCACATATGAAGTCTTTGTGTCCGTCTTCAAGTACAAACATGATCAAAAAGAGGCCCCCTCATCTTAGTTGGTGGACCCCACAAAAGGGCAAGCAGGGAGGGATAGGTTGTACTTCAGTTCATTTTCTTCCTTAGCCCAGAGCCCTGGTCCAGTGCAGGGACTCACAAGTGCCCTGGGGTCTGTAGGATCACCCCCAGCTGCCTTGTCTGCAAGCCAGAGCACCAGTCTGATCTTCCCCCAACTCCACCCTGCCTTCAAAGCCTTCAGTCATCAGCAGTTATCTGGGTCTCACAGAGTTCCAGCCCTCCACTGCCATATGGACACCTCTTATGATGTGAAACCTGCCACTCTTTCAGCCACTCTGTTGCCACCTTTGGTCCTAAATCCCAAATGTCCGCCAACTAGAGCTTCTAAGCCCAGGAATGCCCTTCCTTTATTTCTGTGTGCCTTTCCCTTAGACCTGAAAGCTCTTCCTTCCCACCTTTCCCCTGGTTTATTCAGGCCAATTCTATTCATTCTTTTGAAAAAGTGTGGGAGGTGGCCACTCTGAATGATTCGCATTCTCCTTCCCTGAGAGGAGAGGCTTTGACCATCACTACATCTCGTAGTGACCTGGACATTGACCCAGTCTTGGAGGTTGAGGATGCATCTTCAGACGTAGGCGTGTCACCCCATGGATTGAGCTACGCTTACCTGTTCCTTTGTGATATTACTCCTGTGCCCTGTTTGGGATAGAATGTTCCATGGAAACGCCTTTTGTGTCTCCCCTTTCTCTTGCTCTGCCTTTGGATGTGGCCTTTCTAGATGTTAGTCAATCTGCTGACAGCAGACATCACTAAGCTGGACTCAACCCTCTGAAACCTGACCCCTTGCCTCAAATTTGAATGGATTTTTCCCAATAAAAGGGTTCAGCACTCACTCGCTCTCTGTCTTTCCATGGACCCCTAAGGTCAGAGGAGCTTTCACAGGACCCCAAAGAAAAAGGTATTTGTCTGTCTCTGTGTGGTTATTTTGTGCAGCCCATTCCCCCTGGAGTGACCTTGAGTGTTTTAGTCGTGAAGAATGCGACAAAAAAGAATTTCATGTGAGAGAAATACTTATTGTTTGAAATCTTAGAAAATACAAAGAATTGTGGGGGAAATGTGCATCAAAACAATACCCATGTTTCATGCTCCCCTCCAGAACCCTCCACTTACATTTTGATTTTTTTCTTTCTCTCTCTCTTTCTCCCCACCCTCAACCCCAACCCCAACACTAGGGATTGAACCTAGGCCCTCCCACAGGCTAGGTAAGTGCTCTACCACTTAGCTATATGCCTAGGACATTTAAAAAATTTCTTGGGACACGTTCTCGCTAAGTTGCCTAGGGTAGCCTTGAACTTGCACTCTTCCTACCCCAGCCTCCTGAGTACTTGGGGTAACAGGCATGCACCACCTGTTCTGCTCATGCTTAATTTTTTCAAGGTATTTCTATGCATATATGTTTATGAGTTATAATTTAAATTGATGTATCATGCCCTTTTCACTTAGTACTACATTGTAAGCTGTCTTCTTAATGTTTGTAACTATTATATTGTAAGCTCTCTTCTTAATGTTGTATTTGAGAAAAAACTTTTTAATGGCCACATGTTTCTGTGCATATATATTATATAAAAATAAACATATCTGAACATTTGTTTACTTTACCCATTTTCAAGCTATCTTCATTCTTTTGCTTTTATAAATAAGGCTACCAAGAAAAGGTTTGTAGACGATTCTGACAGCAACACTGATTATCCTCTAGGAGAATACTCTAGAGTGGAATTACTAGAACAATGTAAAGGAACACTTTAAGCTCCTATTTTGCACTGGAATATGAATGTCCATCTTTCAATAACCTCTGTTTTTTTATGAGACATTTTTGTTTTGGACTTTGGTCTTTGATAATCTGACTTTGTTTTTTGCATTTGTTTGATTAGGCTGGATATTTTTTAGCATTTATTAATCATATATGTTTCCTCATATCTCTTGTAAACTCTTTGTGCGTCTTTCCAGTTTTCATTTCGAATCAGTCAAATTTTTTACTCATTTTCAATGCTTGACTGAAGTGCCTTTCCCCTGTGAAGTTCTCCTGTCAGCCCTGTGTGTCACCCCTGGTCTGGTGTGTGTGCACCTACTACTAAGAATTTCTACACTGCCTTACGATTATTTGCAATCCTTTCTCCCGGCAGTGTACAACCCAGCAGTTGGGGGCCAGGACTGAGTCTTATTTTCCTCAGCACCTAATCAGTAGCTTGACACAAAATCTGTGTCAACTTAATGAACTAATGAATAAATCAATGAATATTACTGCAGAGTAGGATTTAACTTGACACGGATTTCATCAGGATGATATATGGACATTTCATATGAAACCATGAGGAGCACCAAGTCCTTGGATAAACCATGAAAATTTGTTATGGTAATATAAATTATAACAGGATAGTATATAAAAATTCACATTATTATACTACTAGAGATAGCAATATTGCTGGCAACTGTTTGCTACAAACAGAAATCACAGCCCTTTTAAGAAAAGTAATTACTTGAGCAAAATATTTAAAAATTATGTTTGTTGATTTATTTAGGATCTTATCAAATTTTCTGAACAATTATCATAACACATTTTTCAAAAGGAGAAGACAAAAGGATGTACTTCCTCTGACCAAAAAACAATATATGAACACACACACACACACACACATGCACACACACACATATACACATTAAACATACAAACAAAAGCTAAACTTGAAAAACAACTGAATTTCTTCATCATGTCATACTCTCAAATTATATTTCTGATATTCCTAATTTGGTTTTTTTTCACAGTTTTGCTATACAAAAAACAAAAACAAAAACGTATATTACCAGGTTAATACCGTCTCTGAGATGTGGGCAAAACCAGAGGTGAAAAAAAGGAAGTTACTGCGAAGTTGGAAACCAGGTAAATACTTTTGTCCCCAGGAGGGATTGCTGGCTGGAGGTCTCAGCTTTCCACCTCAGAGTCCAAGTGTGCAGGGGTACAAAGGAACTCCAGAGATGCTGGATCCCCTCTAGTTGGTTGTTGTCGCCTCCCCCCCCCCCCAGTTGTTTTACCCAAGGTGACAGTGCGGGCTGCATGTGGGGCTAAGTCTCCGATTCAGCTACAGCTGTGGTTCCCCACTTTGCCGTTCTGGTCACAGTTTGGCTAACCTTTGTAAACTTCTAAATGTCCAACTAAAGTGCTTGATTGAGCTCCTTCTGAGCTGTGTCCTGTTTCAGTTGTGAAAGTACAGCCCACAGGAGCCTCAGTAACATTTTGCTGTCTCCATAAGAGCAGAAAGTGGTCTTTATAGGAAGGTGTTATGGCCATGGCCATTAGCTTCAACTGAGGCTGGCTGAGTCCCCGTTCCTCTATGCAAATGCCCAGTTACTTCACGCAGCCGAACTCAGTTAACACAGCTCTCTGGTAAGTCACACATCAGTATTTGTCCAAGAAGCATAGTAAATCCTACCCCCAAAGAACCCATCAATATGATAAGCCTCTAAATGGAGTTTCCAAAAGTGAAAGAACATAGTGTGCCCACTCTCAAATATTGATTCCTACTGATACCCCTGCCTCAATACTAAAAGGCTAGATTTCAAAAGATAATATTTTCTTGTCTGAGTTGTGGGCCACAGTCAGATATTTCTTCCCATCTACTTGTAGCTTTGCATCTTCGCCTGAACACTAAGTACCCCTAAATGGTGGCTCGGGAAGACCCCTCCAAATGCCTAACCTGGTCATATTCCCACATTGAGAAACATCTATGATTCAAGCTTTGCCTAGACCAATTGGCCAGGATAATAACTAAACAGGGGGTAATAATGAGATAAAATAATTCAGGGATCACTGGAAATGAATAGGGTAAGACATTGATATGCTTTTTAAAGAACATTTATCACATAATTTTAAATAGTGGTGTTTCTACTATATTTAAATAAAGATCTATAGGTTTCTTGTAAAAAAAAATTAGGGGCACCAGATACAAATGTTGGAATAATTAATATCATTGTTATAAGACAATTAACATTGCTTAAAACATACAACATTTTAGTTGTTGTTAATAACACAAAATGAAAAAAAAATGTACTGAAATGGTTCTTGAATACAGAGTGGCAACATATTTTCAAACTATATCAAATACTTCTGAAAATATGTTTCAATGCTTTTGTTATGGGAGATAAAAATCTTTAAGGATTTAAGGGTTTTTTTGCTTTTTTTAAAAAAAAATCATGGGTCTGAAACTGATATATTTTTGCTTTTTTAAAAAATCTTTATCTGAAACTGGTATATTCTCCAACTTACCAGAGATTGTAAGCCTCTATCACAAACTGGATTCCACATTAGTTTGATAGGAATGGCTCTGCCAGTTTCTATACATAAGAGGTCTTATGAAAATCTTGTGGAAAAACATTCGAAATACTGAAGTTCTGAATATGATGAAAATCCATGGGTCCACAATTGAAATCACAGACAGGAAACGCAAGGCTAGAAGATCGTCCGATTCTTCAGTGGCATCCTGGACAGCTCCATAGTAGGAACGATACTGTTTGAAGAAAAACATTCCATTATGATATTGGAAGGTTGGTGACAGCAATAGATTCACTTTATGTCACTTACCTTTCTGTAAGAACATGGCAGCTTAACTTGGAATACTCATTTTTGGTAAATTTATAAGTAGGTGAGGTCACTGAAGCTGACAGGTGTTAGTGAGGAGTCTGAGAGATGGAGAAACTGAGGAGTATGTAGGAGACCTGGTTGATGGACCCCCTGTGGCTGTTGCACTTGCCATGCTCTGGTGTCTAGGTCCCAGCCAGACCATGAAGACCCACTGACAGCTTTCACATACAGGGTCACCACGCTTCCATAAATACAGTCTCTCCAGCTAGTATCTTTACTCCTGTATTTTATTCAATTCTTTCTTCTCTACCTGCTTCCTGTCCTCTCTTATCAGTTTGCTTAGAAATAAGTCACACTTGGAAAACATCACCTATATCGAAGCATCAATAATACTGAATCAATGTGAAGAGACAGGAAATACAACAATGAAAAGACATAAGGTGACTTGAAAAAGGAATAGTTCACCTCATGTGCTCACCTCAGTGTCCTAGTTCTCCTTGGTATAGATTGCTATCTTTCTGTGGTTGACATTCTTTTTTCAAGGTAGGGAGGAAAAACATGCAAAATAAAAAAAAAAATAAAAGCCTACTTACCTGTGTCTAGCTACCTATTGTCTTGGTCTTCCCTGAGGTCCTAAAGCCTCCTGGAAACCCGGCAATGTGCCTCAGACCACAGCTCTTCCTGCCATTCAACCAACACTGTCTAGATCAGTACTGCCATTGCTTCCTACTCAGGCTGAGGCTGGCCACCTGTTCTTTTTGCCATTATACACCCTATGCCTCCTGAGATTCTAAATCCATAATGAGGCAAATGGACCCTAATGGAATGGAAACTATGCAAATGCAGTATTACTAGAAAATGATATGGATAAGTGCAGAATGGACCTATTCAAGGGAATCAAAGAGCATCTCCTGGAGAAGATGCTTCTTCCCATAACAATTACCTTGCCTTTTCAATACTGCTCAATGGAGCATTTCAGTAGGCTCAGCCACCCCAATCTAGTGCACTTTAGGAAAATGCCCTACATTGGACTCAGCTGTTACTTACATCTCAATGCCTTCTTCCATAACTATTGCTTAATAACACTAATAGCAATAATAATGACTAATGCCCACATAAAGCCTACTGTTCCTGGGCACAGTTCTAAGCACTTAAAAAAAATTCATCTTATCTTTAGCCCTCCCACCCCCCCCCCAAAATCTATGAAGTACAGTCATTATCCCTATATTACAGATATGGAAACTGATTATATACTCAGATCATACCTTCCTTCAAGGTCTACCCCAAATATTATACCCTTTACAAAATTATCTGAGGTGGTAGCTAAGCCCACTCCACTTTAGGGTCTGTCTGGATTAGAATCCCTTGATGTGTGACTTCAGGGAAATTACTGTTTCCTCATATTTACAGTTGAAATTATTGTACCTACCTTCTGAGCGATTTTTGTGAAGTCTGAAGTGAGATGGTATGAGGAAAACCTTGAGCTCAGGATCTAGTATATAAGACTCAATAATTAGCTAATATTATTTTTTCAGTTTGGAGTGTCTCCTGTCCTCTGCCAAACTTCCCTATGGTCCCAATCATCGATTTAGGACTTATGTAGTTGCATGTGACATTTTTCTCATTTTATATCTCCACAATGAACTACAGAGTGTCTTGGATTTCTATATACCAGATGTGTGCTGAATGAATATGTGGATGATAATAAACTCTATGACTAAGTTGATTTTAAAAAGCAGTTGACATGAGTTTGTTTTTACATTTGCCCCATTCTCTTCAAAGTGGAGTACAGCACAATGTAATTCCAATAATGCAAGAATGCTTGATTAGTGGGATCTGGGTAACTGAATGATACTCTTATAATTACAACAAATCATTTTATTTCTATGCAGTGTTTGCCATGAGGGAGAGAAAGAGAGAAGGGAGGGAGGGAGGGAGGAAAGCGGGGGGGAGGAAGGGGGAGGGAGGGAGGAAAGGGGGGAAGGAGAGAGTGTGTGTGTATTGCTGGGGACTGAACCTATGACTGCACACATGCTAGGCCAGTGCTCTACTACTAAGCTACACCCCTCCTGGGTTATCTGTGTTTTCAAGTCACTAGATTTGTATTAGAAGAATGTTGTTCTACACCTGGCATTTTAAAAGTGGTTCAATTATATAAAGACAGCATGAGAAGACTACCTTCTGATGGAGATAGGAGTCATTGAGAAAATGTTGTCATTGCCAACCAGGAGGAGACTTGGCAGGCCATGTCTGCTGGAGAGGTCTCCATCTGATGACCTCTTCTACCCAGTTCATCATCATAACACCCTAGTATGTGCCTTCCTCTCTAGCCCTTTAATCTACTTTAACTCCTTTCCTCTGGGCCCTTCTTTTGTCTCCCATCCCTTATATGTTTCTAATCCCCCCTTTGAAAGGAGCATCTCATTTATTCTTTCTGCCACCAAAATGGCATACACACAAGATCTGTCTCAATGCATGCAGGATGTCCTCTACCACTTCTCCGGTTCCATGGATTCTGGAAAAAATAATCACACAAGCTCGTATTTATCATTATCCAGCTTTTAAACTGCTCAAGAGTTATAACTCATTTCTACGTACACACCCCCTCTCATCCATCTCTGCTCCCCCTCCAACCTCCAATATATTGTGGTTTTCTAAGATAAAAAGAATCTGGTGAAAGTATATTATACACATTAGAGAATGTGCTGCAAACTGCCTCTAAAGCTCATTCCATATTCTGTATATTTCCTGCTGTACAAAATTGCAAATTTGAAAATTCAATCTACTCATTTTACTCTAATCCAGCAATATTGTGAAGTGAATGTTAAAAATCATACTCAAGATTGGGGTGAGAGTGTAGCTCAGTGGTAAAGTACTTGCAGAGCATGCTTGTGGCCCTGGGTTAATCCCCAGCACTGGAAACAAAAAATTTTTCACTGGCCTGATGAAATACAATAATTATGTTACGAGTAAGTTGGATATAGGCTTATTTTTCTAGTTGCTAGTTCCATTCCTTGGATGAGTGGTTTTAAAGTGTGAGGTCTCAACCCATTGAGTGTGGCAAAGAAGTCAAAACTTTTCATAAAACTGTTATTTATATTTCTCATTCTCATTCTGTAGAAGGTGTGCAGTGAATTTTATGGAGGTTGTATAACATGTGATGACATCACCACTTCTGTGGCTAATGGCATTAATCTGTGCTTGTGTATTTTTGGACCTTTCTAGATTGAGAGTACACTTGTGTATTTTCAGAGATTGTTTCTAGTACTTCTTACTTTTAATACGCCTTTTTGTTTTACTTGCTATAATCGCTATAACTTTATATCATTCACTAAGTCATTTTGAAATCTCAATGCTTTCCTTGAACCTGTATTAAAACATGAGAAGTAGACTTTGATATCTTCTTTGCAATAGTATTTTTAAAAATTCTTAGTTTTAATATCTTATATGATAAATACTGATAGATATTATCAACATAAATAAAAACCCTCTGGGTTTCTATGATTTTTTAAGAGTATAAAGGGGTACTGAAATCATAAAGAATTTGAGAACCATAACCTTAGACTATAACACTATTTCCCAAGCAGATTATATCTTTTGATTAATTTGCTATATCCAGGAAGCAATAATAAGAAATGTAAGCTATAATTAGTAATAAGAGTAATGTTAATTATTGAACAAAGGCACTGGTTTGGGGACACACACACACACACATACACACACACTCATACTGTACATGCTATATATCCCTTATTTAAAATGCTTGAGACCAAAATTGTTTCAGATTTAAGATTAATTTATTTATTTATTTGGATTTTGTAGTATTTGTATATAGATAATGAAATATCTTGGTGATAGAAGTCTAAATGAGATTTTCATTTGTTTCATATGGACCTTGTACACTTAGTTTGAAGGTAATTTTATACAAATTTTGAGTGTGCCAGAGTTTTGACAACAAACTGTCACATGAGGTTAGGTGTGGAATTTTCCACTTGTGATATCATGTTGATTGTCAGAAGTTTCAGATTTGGAGCATGTGGATTTTGGGATTAGGGATGTTCCACCTGTGTGTGTCTGTGCATGTGTGTGTGTGTGTGTGTGTGTAATTTCAAATCTTCATATCTATCTTACAGAAAACAGTATGATTATTCTTATTTTACAGATGAGAAAGCTGACATTAGAGGATAAATAAGTGCCAATCCTTGCCAGTAAGTAATGAAGCTTGATTCAAATCCATGTCCTACACCAAAACCCTTGTCCTTTCTAGAAAACGATGATTCTTGTGAAGAATTCTATCAATATTATACATATTTAGAACTTTAAAAATTTTTTAGAAAAATCATCTTCAAGTCCATTATTTTTTTGCTTCTCACTAAACTTATATGAGTTATTCAAATCTCCTTAGAGATATGTCCAAATGCAATGCTCTTACCACTGTATTATGTTGCTTTCTGTGTTATTTTTACTATAACATTCAAACTCAGGTCAAAAATTTCATGGTTTGGCTAATGTCTGCTTTATCAGAGCCTAGGTTAAGTGGGATTTCAACTAAGGTGGTCTGCAAACATTTTCTATAAAGGACCAACCAATAAATATTTCAGGCCTTAAAGACCAAGAGGCAAAATCATTACCATGTGGTAGTACCAAGATAATGAGAGAGAAAGAGAAAATACATTTCCACAATTTTTATTGATGACATTCAGGATGCAATAATAATTTTTTAAATACAAATTTACCATGAAGAAGAATAAAACTTTTTAATGGAATAGTATTTGGCTTAGTTGGGACTTAAAGGTCTTGGTTGGTTGCAAATATTCATTGGTAAGAACTATTATTAACTTCAGGGCTATACATAAAATAGCGGGCAGGCAGATTTGGCCCGTGGGCTTTTGTTTGCCAACTTCTGTTTAGAATGTGGTTCCACCAATGCCATCCTTGAACCAGCAGTTTCAGCTTCACCTGGAAACTTGTTAAGAATAAAAATTAGGGCTAAGGATGTGGTTCAGTGGTAAAGCACATGTCTAGCATGTGTGAGGTTTGGGTTAACCCCTTGCTTTGGAAGAAAAACAAAATAAAATAAACATTTTTTAAAAACCTAAAAACATCCTAAAGGAATCCTGGGGGTGTGGGACCCAGTAATCTTTCTTTTTACAGCCTGCTGATGATTCTGAGCATTCTAAAGTTTGAGAACCATTGCTGTATCTATCTACTACGTCTACCTCTGCCTTTTTATGTAGACATTGACTGATTGATTGATGGAGTTCTGATCCTAATCCTGCATGATAGTGCTACAGGTTATGCATCCTCCACACATTAAGACCTTCATTTAAAGGAAAATCTCTTTATATCTCCCTTTGATTCCCCATTGAAACTAACATCCAGAATTGCTATATCCTGGTAAGAAATTTAACTTTCCTAGTCCCATAAGTCTCTGATTCCAAAGACTTTGAACTGGCTATGTATTGTAATTTATTCAAATGTAGTTTTTGCTAAACAGGTACATTGGAGGTGGGAGAGAGGGGGAGGAACTATGCTGAAAAAGTCTTCTCCTATGCCAGCCACTTCTAGGTGTCTGGGCCCCCAGGAATGAATACCCTAAAAACGGGAGGTAATTCAAACCCTCAGTAACTTAAAACCCAAGATAATGGCCTTCATGCCAACTCACGTGCCAGAATAGAAACAAAACCTGTCAAGGCAGGTTGTCAAAACGACACCACCAGCTGCAACCACATACAAACAGCCTCTTAGCCTCTACCACACCTCCTCCCGCGGTGGCACCAGAAACAGTTGCAACAGAGCATCCAAGTTCACTCAAACTAAATCTGCAAGCCAATGGGGAAGAATTAAACTGTCCCTTAGTTCCTTTCCACCCCAACACCCAGAAAAGAACCCTCAGACGCCATTCGTCCATTTCTTACACCATTAAAACCATGAGCACATCTAAAGAAATAAAACTTCACCTAGCCATCAGGAAAAGCAGAGGAACCGTATTGTCACGGAAAGACCAAACTTCTCCAAGGTTTGAGGGATTTTTGTCCCTGAGAGCTCCCCAGAGGGAAGCAGACAGGAGGGAGTCCTGTCACAATGGAAAGGGTTTTGCTGGGTCATGTCTTCTTTCCCTTTTCCTGACCTTCCCTCTTCTCGTTCAGCGAATTGGACTTTATCTTAGGGCTGTGGAGGGAATCCGACTTGAGGAGCACAGTGACAAACCCTCCTGGCCCAGGACGCAGCTCCTCTTGTGCGGGCACGGGGTTCACCGGGTTCCACCCTTCCAGCCCCGCACCAGCAGCCCAACACACCCCAGTTTCCCACAACCTTGCTCCCAGCTACTCACAATTAAAGGCACAGAGCACATAGTGAAGAGCACTGTCATGAGGGCCAGCAGCAGGAGGTGATCCAGCTCCTCCAAGGGATGTGAGGATGCCACCTTCTTTCCCGCGCCTGGATCCGCGATGTCCCTGAGTCCACAGCGCGTGTGTCGTCTCAGTCGCTGGTGCATAGTGTAAAGGTTGCGCATCGCCCCAAGGTTGCACAGAACGATGGCAAGAACCACCAGCGCCATGAGCGTGGAGTAGAGAACAGAGTAGACCACCACCCAGATCGAGTCATCGCGGACCATCCGGATGAAGCACCAGGTGCCTGGGCAGTACTGAATGAACTTCCCGAAACCCATCAAGGGCAGTGCGCAGAAAGCCAGGCAGAATGCACCCACCACCGGAGCCACGAGTACGCCCCGGCGTAGGGTGATGTGCCTTTGGTAGAAGAAGGGGTGCCCCAGGGAAAGCCAGCACTCCAGAGCCATGGCCAGGAGCTGTAACGTCGATGCGAGCCCAAAGAAAGACATGAAGAAAGCGAAGGTTTGGCACAGTGACTCGTCACCGGACGCAGGCATTAGCCCTCGCAGGCTCCGATTTTGCGCATAGGCAGCCAGAACCACCGGGCTTATCAGGCACTTGCCCAGCAAGTCGGTGATGGTCAGGCCGCACACCAGCACATAGAATACCGAGGGCGGCGGGCGCGGCGGGCGCGGTCGGCAAGACCCTAGCCCTGAGCGCGCCAGAAGCCCCAGGGCCAACAGGTTGCCCAGGAGGCCCGCACTAAACAGTACCCCGCCCATAGTCGCTGAGTTGCCTTTCTCCACCGAGGTGGTGTTCTGACATGGATAGAAGGGAGACTTCATGGTGGGAAGGCGTGAGCCCCGGTGCCCAGGTGCCGAGAAGCCCCCGGCGATTCCCCGCGCAGCTCTGGTGAAGAGGCTGAACTGTAAAGGAAGCTCTGCGGGCGGCAGGGTGTTCCCCCACAGTAGGCGCCTCCTATCTAAACTCTCCGGTCACACCCTTTTTCTAGGGCGGGACGCGCCTCTCGGTGAGCACTCGAGGCTATTCCAGAGCTTGGAACAGCGGAGCTAAATGCTCGGCCCTGATGCGTGGGGTACTGAGGAGAAACACATCTTGGTACCCAGAAATCAGAAGGAAAGTAGCCAGAGTCGGAGCAGTCAAGACTAGTCCTCCAGGTCAGGCAAAAGAACTACTGAAAGGGAGGGGAAATGTAAGCAGGGCGCAAGGCGGTAGCGTTGGTAGAGCTTCAGTGTTGGCCAGGAACTCAGAAAAACCAGCTGGCTAATCGGGAGGCTGAAGTGGAAGGCTCACTTGAAGCTGAGAAAAGGCTACTACCTAGTTTTCTCAGATCAGTCAGTGTCTTAAGGAGGGTCAAAGGTAATTAACATTTGCTGTACCTTGGTTCCTATTCGCTTCTAGATCTCTGGGATGTGGAGCACTACAAGGATCTGCACCTGATAGGTGAGAAACCCTGGCCTTGGAAGTTTAACTGATCTGCCCAAGGTGACAGCTGCAGTAAGTGGCAGAGCTTAACCTGGAACCACCTTCCATTTATATTACAGAGTTCATCTGTCATGCTTCCATGGCCCTCCTCCCAAGAGACTAGCCAAATTTCAGAGCAAGTTTTTTTTTTTTTTTTTTTTTTTTTCTGCACAGGGAAAAGAAAGAAACGATATTGGTCTTAGGTACCATAAATCACAGTAGCCGTGTCCACAGGGTGGGAGGATGTGGCTTAACAGGATTCACACTGTCATCAGATAGGCCTAGGTTCAAATCCTGATTCTGCTACTTATTGTCTGTGTGAACCTGAGGGACTTGCTTAACCTCACAAGCAGTGTCATCCATCAAGCTTGCTTGACTCTTTTAAAAGATAGAGATAATAGAAGTAAAGCACAGCCTCATAGGAAGTGCTCAGTGTGTGCAGATGCCACGATTCTCATGTGATGGAAGGGTGTTTCAGTAGCCAATAGTTAACTGAAGGTTTTAGCATGGATTTGGAAACCAGAAGATAGTAGACTTAGTTTAAAGCTTTCTGGCTTTTGTCATTTGTGACTACTAGGACACATTTCTTCCCTTCTGGACTTGGCTGCACCAAAAAGACAAGGGATTATTTAGCTATGATTTCTTTCTTTAATTAACTTTCAATATCCTGAAACAGAAATTGGCTTTGAGTGTAGAATTTGAGTAGGATGATTGGGGCCATATTATATAAGCAAGCAGATTATTCCTTGGCCCTAAGAGTCTCATTTTTGGGCTCCTTGCCTGTTCTGATGGACAGAGTCAGGGAGAGGGCAGGGCCCTGGGGCTTCTGATATGTGAACCTCACTGCTGCAGAGAAACTGCCTCTAGACTGAAAGCTTAGCCAGTAATTCAGGCCATAGCTTAGAGAGGAAGAATCCAAGCTTTGGAATTAGATAGTTCTGAACTCTACCACTAGTTGTGTGACCTTAGGTTAGTGACTCAATGCCTCTGAGTTTTAGTTTTTTTCATACATATAATATGGGACTTCTGTGTCTTGTTGCATTGTTGTGAGACTGAAAAAAAATTTTAAAAATGAAGCGCTTGGCACAGAGAAGTAATAGTAATAACATTTATGGACCCTTTCATATGCTGGCTGCCAAGACTTTTACAGCCTTGACTTTACAGAAGATTCTGCATAGGGTTAGCTCCCTTGACTTCACCCTCTCTTTAGTTGAGAAGTAGAAGGAGGAGGAGGCCTTTTCATCAAAAGACATGAGAATCTGATGCAAGCTGAGGTCTTCTCTCCAACTATGCTGAATTAAGAAACATACACACACACACACAGACACACACACAGACACATACACATACAATTTACATGGATGTCAGCTGTTCACAGTTTCCTGAAGTCCCTCTGGTATATCCAGAGAAGATCCAATGGATCTAATGTAGAAATCCTTCCCCTAAGGACATTACATGGGTGGTCTCCTGAAGCATACCTACTTCAATTATTTGCAGTTGTTTTTACTACAGCTGCTTCCATTTCCATATCCTTCCCAGGTACAGTGCATAGGGAGAGAGGAGCCCAAGGATATAAACAACTTTTTAAAAACAATCCCAAAATGTGACTGTTGGGCAAGTTGTGAGTTCCTGACATTGTTTACATATGTCATTCTTCAAAGGTTGAAGGTTTGAACGGGTTTAATTCAGGAAACCACGTGTTTCCTCCTGGCCAATTTAGCTGGCCTTTACCATGAGGTTTCCGGCTGCCTTTCCTGCCTGCTTTGCTGTGGTCCACCCTACTCTGTTTTCAGACTTTGGAGTCTTCTATCCCTGCTCCTAAGAAATCTTATTTTATAACTTCACTGTAGAGCTAAGGATAGCATCATTTGTCCATGCATCAAATATTTTTTGAGTTCTTACTTGTGCTAGGCACATGGATGAAGAGAGCAGATACTTAGGAGTATATGGCAAGTAAGGAAAGACAAATGTCATGTCATGTGCCCTTTACAGGCTTATAAATTTTACTATCAGCTTTCAGGATAATGAGGCTATGCTTTTTTTCCCCCTAAGAGAAAAACTTTTAATGAAAATATTTCAAAAGACATGAGAATCTGATGCAAGCAGATTAGTAAAATTAGTAATAGTAAAATTGCCTCCATTACCTATAGAGCAATACCAGGGTGCTTATTTGGGTTATAAAACAAATCTAGAAAGATATGTATCATGTTAACAGACTATTGTGAATATATAATTACATGTGTAAACAACAACATCAACAACAAAATCCTCATAGGCTCATGGACTAGGTCTAGAAATTGACATAGGTAAAAGAAAACACTGACTTAAAGTGGAGAAAGGATGGTAGAAAATTTTCACCTTGGATTCCTGACATTTTTATATAGTATCTGCAATAATTACTTTAAAAGATTTTAAAGCTGGGTGCAATGGTGGATGCCTGTAATCCCATAACTTGGAACTGAGGCAGAGGATCTCTTGAGACTAGGAATTCAAGACTAGCCTGGGCAACATCTCAAAACAAACACAAACAAAAATATTTTAAACATAAAACAAGTTATGCTCATGGCCAGGGTTTGGGAAGAGGGAAAGAATAAAAAAAGAGTGTTTTTCTTTTGTTTTATTTTGCGAAATCTGCCTATGCTTCTAAATCTTACCCTGCATTCCTACTGAATTCCCAGTGATATCTGGGGATATCACTGATATCCCCAGGATCAGGAAGTTAAAAGCAAAGAACAAAATTAGTTCCCAAGTATGAAGCACCTTCTGCATGCTAGAGAAGATGTTAGATTCTTCATAATCACAGATGGGGTGGAAGCACAGCAGTGTTGGGAGGTGTATAAGGTCTTGGGAGTTATCCTTTGTGAATTCAATCCCAACTTTGCCCTTTGCTATTGTTGAGTGATCTTCTAATCTTTCAAACCTAAGTTTCCTCACCTGTAACAATGGGAAGTGGGAGAAAACTGTACTGAACTCATAGCATAGTTGTGTGAGTTAAATAAAATAATCTGTAAATGGCAATACTTATCAACTTGAGAACACTTAGAATCACCTGGAGAGCTATAAACACATCTCTACTTCAGGCTTCATTATTTTTCAAAGTTCTTCAGTTAATTCCTCTGCACGGCTAAAGTGAGGATCACTGGACTTTTTTGTCAGCCACAGTGCTAGGACATTCTCTGCACGGCTCTATAAATGTGGCTAATGCTTCCAACTATGCTGCAGATATTTTCTTCATCTCTCAGTTTTTGAATAAGGGAAACAAAATACAGACAGATTAACAAACTGATCGAATTCACATCACTAGTATGTAATGAGACTAGAATGGCATCTGGGTCTTTTTGATTCCTTAAGTCTTTACTTTGAAGAGGAGTGCAAACAATGAGAGGGTTAGACAGAAAGAGGCAGCCTGTGATTTGCTTTATCTGCTCAGAAGTTGGGAGGCAGAGCTACCACCAGGGTGAGGCTGTGTACTGGTCCTCTGGGGTCACATAGTATCTTTGGTTAAGTCTGCACAAATGTCATTTTGGCATCTGCTAAAATTTTATGGTTGTTTCATAAAGTTTTCATTTTCTCTCTTATGATTTCTTCTTTTGGGGGTCCCCCCTTCAAATTTTTGTCTGGCAAGAACTGCCATTTTTATATCTTTTGCAGCCAAACCAAGAGATTAAGTCCTCCATAGATTCTGGAGAGTGGCCATGTCTTCTGCTGACACATGTTTAAATCAGGATCAGGATCTCTATATGTTTAGGACTTGGACAGAATGTACTTTCTGTTTTTAACCTGGCTATAGCTTAAACCCTCAGGATCAGAATGGAATTTTGAGAATGAACAGAAAGAAGCAAAGTTGAGAGAGAAGTTGGGCTATGATAGTTCCAATGGAAGGCTTTGGGCTGGGAGCATGTAGCTCAGTGGTAGAGAGCTTGCCTACCATGATTGAGTCCCTGGGCCCTGACCCAGTACCATAAAAAGAGAGAGAGAGAGAGAAAAAAAAGAGCAAGTGACAATCAACAAAAGACATTAACTAACCCAACTGAAAGCTCAGATGCTGACAGGGCCCTTCAGAATTGTCAAGGGACTGGGAAGTGAAGGGACTGGGATCTTATGCCTAGGATAGGATGGGTATTGGGGGTTGGCTGTCCCAGGGGAGGTCACAGGCCTCTGGCATTAGTCATTCTCTTAGGCAAGGCACTAACTGGAGGGGCTGACAGTGGAAGGATTCTGCCTGCAGCCTGGGGAGTAAGTTTTTATTCCTGATTGGGATCTGGCTGGCATATCACAGGGTCCAGTAAGGAGTCAGTGTTGGTGACATCTCAGCTGAGACCCAGATGCAGCAGAATCTTAAGTTCCACCATCTCTACTTCAGGTTTGAAGGAACCTCTCTAAGCACCTTTCTGGTGATCTCAGGGAAATAAAGCCAATGCCTAGGGCACAGCATTCCAAAAATACACAGACAGACAGACAGACAGACATATGTATCTGCAAATACATACATACATACATACATTCATACAAATTACTCTAAAAAGCAAAGATACTCTTCTGTTTGACTGCCAGATAGAGTCTAGGTTAAATAAATTCAAATTGTGTGCCATATTTATATAAAATTATTTTATATAAAATTATTTTATATACATTATTTTATATACATCTAGAGGAAATATAAATAATTATTTTTCTGTACTGTGACATTGGTTCATACTAATTTATATGAAAATGAATTATTCAAAATAACATACTTTTTTAGAGCAGGAAAGCTTTGAGAACAAACAATTGGAAGAGTTGGAAAATTCCAAACTTAAAGAATGAATACTATCAAAACTATTAATAAGACTGGGGATCGGAGGAGGGGGGAATTAGTTGGTACAAATATTTCTGTGATCAGTTTGATTTTAAATACAGATAAATGTCTCCCTGTTAGACATTTATCTGTATTTAAAATTATTTAAATACTCTACTCTGTTAGAATAGCCTAATCTGGATGAGGGATAATCTGTAGGTATACACTTTTAACTAATGGATCAAATGAACAGTGGTAAGCCTATAAGCATGGTTGGGGAATTCTAGGGAGGACTGATTTGTCCTCTACAGAGTGAGTTAAATCAGTTTTTGTTTTGGGCAGTGGCACATGTGATTTCTGTGTGTCTTATAAATTTAATCTGTACTTTTGTTGTTTTTGACAAAAAGATGGACAGAATAAAAATTACTAAAATTTTATAATTTTTCCTCTCTTTAGGGATTTGAAAATATAACTTATCTCTTCTTTTATTCCAGTGCTTGTAAAACTTCACAGCTGTAAGTTTCAGCAGTGATTGTGATTGGGAATGATTCAGGTCATGTCAGAGTGAAAATTGACTCATGGGTTACAGCAATAGGAAGAAGAGAAAAATGTTAAGAATGATATTCTTGGGCTGGTGATTTAGCTCAGTGGGTAGAGTGCTTGCCTCACATGCACAAGGCCCTGGGTTTGATCCCCAGCACCATAAAAACACAAAAACCAAAACCAAACAAACAAACAAACAAAAAACAATGACATTCTTCTTATGGTAGAAAGTGAGAAAAAGCAGCAATCCTTGGGTTAAGGGATTGATGGAGCAGGATTTTTGTTCTGGAACACAACCAGCTGGGGGTATGTTTTGTTCTAGTCATGCCTGCTCATGTGGCTGGGCCAGAGTTCGTTAACTGAACAGCTTAGCCATGTGGCAGAGACTGGCTGGTTGCCCACCAAATCCATTTCCTCCTCTTAGACAGTCACACAAACTACCCTTGCAATTATGTGTTATCAACTAGCTGAGCACCAACCTCCGATGTGCTATCCTCCATGCCCTTTCCCCTGCTGGTAGCTGTATCTAGAAGATCTGAGGTCCCAGAATATGATGAACTAAAAATGTAGAAGAAAATTGGATCTCAGAATGACCATGTAGAATCTTTGCTGCACACCAGGAATACATATTTTGGATAAATGTGAGAAAAATTACTATTATGTAGGCTGATGAGATTAAAACTTATCTGTTACAGCCTCTGGCATAAACCAAATAGCTACAGACATGTAAGCTTATATTCCATTAGACTATCTCTACTTCATGAGAGGCTGGGAAGGGTTGTCTCGATTGGACATATTACCACCTGGAACAAAACTGGGATTGTGTTGGTAAGGAAGAAAGGGGGAATGGGATATTTGGTGGCTCACCAGCAGTCTTTGCAATAGTATATAATAGTTGCAATTTTCAGAGTGATCAAGGAAAATGAAGACTGAGAAGAGATAATTGATTTTGGCATCAGAAAGTTACTGATGACCTTTAAGAGACCAGAGTAGGGTAATTATCAGATTGCAGAAGATGAAAGAGTGCCTGGGCCATGAGTCATTGGAGGCAGTAGTATAATTCTGAGTGTGAAAGGAAAAAAATATGTTGTTTGAGAGGCAGAGGGACAAAGCAAGGCTTTTTCAAATAGTGCAAAAACTGTTCATAGTTTGAGGACTGACTAAGAAAAACTGGTAGAAAAAGACAGTGAAGATGTTAGAGAAAGAAGATCTCATTGGGGGAGGAAGATACGAGGATATTAGGATAGGACACACTGGTAAAGCGATGAGCCATAGAAAGAAAAGAAACATCTTTTCTATGTTAGTTAGCTTTATATTGCTGGGATAAAATATCCAAAAAAAAAAAAAAAACAACTTAGGGAGGAAAGATTTACTTTGGTTCCTGGTTTCAGAACTTTCAGTCCATGGCTTAACAGCTCCATTGCTTTGGAGCTGAGGTGAGGCAGAATATCAGAAGAAAGGTGTGGTTGGAGGAAAGCTCCTCACTTCGTGGCAGCCAGGAAGCAGCAGGAGAGAGAAAGAGAAAGAGAGTGAGAGGAATGAAGGGATCAGGGACTAGACCTCCAGTGACTTAGTTCCTCCAATTAGGCCCTATCTCCTACAGAATCTACTACCTCCCAATAATGCTATCAAATTACCAATCTATCACTGGATTAATTCACTAATAAGGCCAGAGCCCTCATGATCCAGTCACTGCCTAAGGGCCTTACCTCTTAACACTGTTGCATTGGGGACCAAGCTTTCAACACTTGAGCCTTTGGGAAGACATTCCAAATCTAAACCACACCATTGTTCCATGATAGGAATAATGAATGTGAAAGTGGGGCATGTGAAGACAGGTATTTTGAAGTGAAAAGTGAAATACATGATAGAGCAGACCCCATTTGTTCATTCACCAGATATCACTGGAAATAGAGCTGTGAACCTGGAAAATGTGGTCCTTGCCTACATGAAAAGGCAAGAGACATTCATTGAATGAAAATGAAACAATTTCACAAGAACAGTGAAGAGGTGAGTTTGTCTTGAGAGTGGGAATGTCAGGGATATGAAGAATTACAAGCAGAATGAAACAGCTATTGTGGGGAAGCTCCTTATGCATCGCTAGGAGGTGACAGGAGGTGGTGGTGATTGGCAGAAGTCAAGAGCAAACTGAAGTTAGCATGAATTTGTGGTGGGTCCATTAGCACAATTCCTTTGTTTTCTCAGCAATGAACACTCTGTGATGCTAAGACAAGAATGAAAAAATAAAACTTGAGATGTCTGGGATACTTCATCTATAATAATTGATTGTTGCACATTTTAGAAAAATGGTCCAAATTACTAAAAATTCTAGTCTACAATAGACTATTTAAAAGCCATTAATTTTATTATTTTCATGTAAGTAACTAAGGAGAAAAACAATGCTAAAAAGGATGAATTATACTTAGTACTTAATAAACATTAATTTTTATAAATTAATTTGAGTACAAAGTAGTGAATATTAAAGATTGCTTAATTTCTTGAGCTGGCTTTGGAAAAAGTTAATGATTTAAAAAAAAAGTTAATTTTTGAATTCCTGCCCTTTACTGTGGTAGAAAATGGTTTCAGAAATATTCCTGTGTGCCAACCTGGAATCCTACACCCAGTGAAAATATTCTTCAAATCAGAGACAAAGCAAAGCTATTTCCCAACAAATAAAAGCTAAGAGAATTCAACAGAAGATTCACGCTGAAACAAAAACTAAATGAAATTGTTTGGGTATAAGAAAAATGATCCCATACAGAAAAGCAGACAAGTGGTGGCAGGGCAGGGAATAAATATTCAAGAAAATCTAACTGAATATGAACTATATGCAACAATAGTAATGATGTTTGTGCAGTTTTAAAACATATAAGACCAAAATACATGACAATAGCAATACAAAAGTGGGAAAAGTATCAATCTATACTAAATAGTAACAAATCAAGAATGCATGTCATAATCTCCAGAAAAACTGCTAAGTGATAGTAAAATAAGAATCTACAATAACATAAAATATTTTGCAAATTTAAAAAGCGGGAAAAATATAAAACAGGTGGGATCAATAAAAAGTCACATATTTGTAGGCACATAACATAATTTGGCCAATGTATAATTATAATGCAACAATAAAATTTTAATTAAAATATAGATAAGCATATAATGTGAATATCATTAAATATAAATTAACTAAAGTTATTATAGATTGTAGATTTGCAAAAAAAATATTAAGCTGCTTCTCACTGGATAGAAGCATACAACACATAGTAAGTATAACAGGACTAAGGACATTAGCAATATATGCATACTAATAAGGAAGTAAAAGTAAATAATACTCTACAAGTCACAAATAAATCAGTGCTCACTCCTGCCCTTTGTCTTTAAAGTGAGATTTCCCAAGGTTTCAAACATCAGTCAGTAGTGAGAAGAGAGATGTTAGCATATCAGTCAATTTAATTTCTTTTCCAGGAAAAATGTCTATGAAAAACCAATTGCCATGAATTCAGCTGTAACCATCAACAAAACAAATCAAAACAAACAAACAAAACTGGATCTTGTAGAATGGCACATGGATACAAAATAAGTTAATATTCCTTTTAAAGAAAACAAACTATTTCCTGAATGTTATCTGAACATTAATGAGACTTTTGAGTCTAAGCTTTGGGTCTCAAGGTTGACATAGACTATTTAGGGACCATCTTTACTGCATGTTCCTCAGACTTGGAACCCTGAGATGGGAAAATTCCATAATGTCTTAATTTTATGCTTTCTTTCATTTAAATAATCTTAAAATTTCACATAAATTTCTTTTGGTTCCTATAGTCAATGTGACCTAATCCTGCCCCATATGTGTCTGCTCATAATCACATTGATGCCAAGGCCTTATCATGTCATGACGCAGTGTAAGAAATACTTCACCTTTGTTCCAACAGAGAAAAGCTGTCAAAGAATTGTGTTATCCCTTGACACACAGGGAGGTAGCCTCACAGAACCCAATAGAACCTTCAAGACAATAGTTCATTTCATAATCATATTTTGAGTACATTTTCTTTGCAGGTCTTCCATTTGTGCATTGTTAGAGTCTGTAAACAAGTCAAAATAACACCTGGCATTTTGCCAGGGGAATGTTAGAGTTCGTAAACAAGTCTGGATGGTGCCTGGCAAAATGCCAGAGGGAGTGGTTTGAGAAGTAACAAAAACAAGCCATTAAGTGTGGAAATTCTTTATTGGTTGACTGATGTATCTAGTTTATGCTAATTAGATAAGCTGTGTGGAATGTATAAATACTGCTCCTGTCCTGCAATAAACGGCTCCTTCTCCTGCTGTATCAACGTACACAAGTTATTCGTCACCCCTCCGCTTATTTTGCCCAGCCAGCCGGGCTGCGGCAGTGCATATCAACTTTGCAAAGTTCATCAGCAGAAAAAGCCCAATGAAGTTAAAAAGCAAACCAACAAACCCATAGTAGTTAAAACCCAATGACGAATTGTTCAGTTTGCCCTTTGGAGTACACAATTAGACTGAGCCATCAACATAATGGATCTGTGGTTTAAAATGAGTTTGCTGTAAACAGGAAAAATGATGATGGTTCATTACTATGACATAATGAGAAATATATATTTGGTCTGCACCCCTGGTTCCTGATACAGGATTCCTAAAATGTTCAGTTTTCTGAATGATAGGGATGCTAGGAGCATCTTTTGTTTCTAATATTTGATTTTTGACTCGCTTCCTAACAGGAGTCTCCTGAGTGGTGAGAATGTCTTTTGTATGCTAATGAAATTCTGGTGGCAGGGGTTCCTGGATAGCTTCATGATAGAGCTGGTGGACAGAAAAAAGGGTATGACTTCTGGGGAGGGAAGCAAATTTCATGTTAGCAAATTATGAAATCTGAAAAGGGGGTTGTGAGGACCCTCAAATGATAGCCAGTTGATCAGAAATTTAGGTGTGGAGGGCAGGCTGTGCCCGGCTTTGAGTTACTCCATGGTGTATAGAATAGCAGTTTTCAGGCTGTGCCTAACTGTGAGTTATTCCATTTTATAAGGCAGTGGTTTGCCACGTATGAGATATTCCGTTTTGAGTACAAATGCTGAGGTAGAAAGACTCTATACCTTATCTGTGCAAGAAAACAACTACATCTACTACCACAAATATAAGGCATGACTGATAAATAAATTAATCATGCAAATCAAAATGACCACCTGTGAACTTACTGAATTAATCAGAAGCACATGGATGCATGGGCATATTGACTCAATAGCAGAAAAGCCAGGCCCATGAGTTTACCAATGTATCAGACTAGTAAATGAAACAACACCCTCACCTGAGACCCACTAAAGGAGGAGCGCCCCAAGACTGGACTCACACTGACCCTGCCACCTGATCACTTGTACAAGCCTTTCCCTTGAAAATCTCCAAAAGTGATGAACTTCTGGTTCTGTCCCCCAGGGTTCAGCCAAAGCACAGTTTCTCCTGCCAATGATGACCCACTTCAAGCTGACATTTCAAGCTGACACTGAAACTGAAGTCCCTCTGGACCCTGGCCTAAAACAAGTTCCAAGCTTTGATAGCCCTCTACCCTAAACAAGTTATTTGGCTCATTTCTGTTCTTATATGACTACCTACAATTGACTCTTTGCATTCTATCTGCTCTCTGTTTTTGCTCTCAGTTAAATCTCCTGGAACCACTTAATATGTGTTAATAGTTAAAATTGGAATAAAAGAATGTGTGATTGCCTAGCTTTTGACTATCAGTTGACTCGTTCCTATTCAATGAACTGCCACCACTGAAAGTGATGTAGTGTGTGAATTGATTATTATTCAATAAATTCTGACATTTGTGGCAAGACACAAACATGTTTGGTTTACATCAATGGCATAGCTTGTTCATGACCATATATGATGACCTGGATTTGGCAATTGGTCTCTAAGACGGGGGATAATTTGGGGGGATTGAGTCTTTAACCTGTGGGGTCTGTGCTAACTTCAGATGGTGTCAGAATTGAACTGTAGGACATCCAGTTGGTGTTCAGAGAATCGATTGTTGTGTGGAAACCCTCACAAATGAGAGGTCAGATGTGTTAAGTGTGGAAAACAATTTTTTTTTAAATCACTTTAAAACCAACTTGTAGGAGTTGTAGCTGGGCTCCCTTCCCTGTATTCCAAACAAGAGCTTAGAGACAACAGTAGGAGAGTCCAGAGCAAGGAACCACAAGCAACCATGCTCTGTACCTCTTGGGACAAGGGAATCCTTGTCTTTTGAGGGAAGACAACACCAGATGTTGGGAATGCGCCCAGAGTCTTTGGGTCCTTAGGAGTTGAAGAAGGGTGAGATCTTGCTGACCTTGAGAGAGCAAGAGAAAGCCAGTGGGGTGGAGAATTTCTCTCCTGAAACCTGCCTGCCACAAAACAGCAGCAGACTTCCTGGGGCATCCATGTAGACTAAGTCCCTGTGAACAGACCCAAGAGAAATAACAACATGTAAAAGGAGCAAAGAATCAGAAGAAAGGAAAAACAAGACAACTAAAACAGGCTCTAAGACCTGGGAGTCTCATCAGGCAACTGGCAATAATTGGAAAATGAGTAAATAAATAATTTTTTTTAAAAAGCACTTAAGGACATTCATGTACAGCTCACCACTATTTCCTGAACAAAAGTGTGTGGTTCAGACACAATATTTAGTAGATGAGGTGAAGGAGAAGCTGATTATCTTTGAACACAGATGCTTTCCTTGCCTGTGTCTGGTTGCTTATTCAGAGGATCAGTTCCTTTTGAGTGCTATCTTTGGAATTGTTCTTGACTTTCTTCCTGGACCCCAGCATGGCCTAAAGAATTTGGTTTTGGTCCCTTTATTTAAAAATTCTCAATTTGTGCCAAGGTATAATTTTCAAAGTTCTTTCCCTGTTCCTAGTGTTTGAAACACTTGGCACTCCTGTGCAGACCCCCACCCCCCACAGGCATCAGGCCCACTCTCAGTGGCTCCCCTCTGCAGTCAGAGGCAGGTGCAGGCCAAGAAGCCTGTGCTTCGGATACTCTTCATTTTCCAGGCTACATTCCAAAGGCCTCTTCCCATGTTCTGTCCTATACTTTACCTCCCTCTTCTCTTTACATTAATCTTCAATAGTAATAATTTGTGACCTCCCTACACGTGTTCCAACATTTTAGGGTTCTAGAACTTATATCTGTGCTTTTAAAATATATGTTCTAATTCTTTCGTGAAATTCTCTACCCTGTTGTATATTTTACTGAAGATTTTAATCACATCCACCTTTAAGTTTTTGGCAGATCCCTCTGGGTTGACTGGGTTGCTAAAAGACCTAGCAAATACCTAGAACCTCTACCAAAGTTAAAACTCAGGCCAACTCCTCTAATGTACTCCTTTAACTGACCCACAATAATAAGCCTGTTTAAAGAAATAAGCCAGTTTTTGCTGGCTTAAGTTACATTAAAGACACAACCTACAATAACAAAACAAAACATAGAAATTTCTCCTTCAGTTCTTCTACTAAAAGACAAAATCATATCAATTTAGTTAAGGATCTCAGTTGCTTTATTTTGGATTCTAGGATCAGGCAATGCTTCATTTCACAAAATTGAACAAGTGTTGTGTTTCTTTCAGTGCTGGGGATCTAACCTAGGGCCTCACACATGCTAGGCAAGCACACTACCACTGAGCTATATCCCGAACCCTTTTTATTTTTTATATTGAGCCAGGGTCTTATTAAGTTACCCAGACTGGCTTCAGACTTATGATTCACCCCACTTCAGCTTCCCAGGTGGTTGGGATTATAGGCATGTATTACCATGTCTGGCTCTAGAATGGGTTTCAATGAACCATGCAGAGGATATGGATATTATGAACAGAAAAGGGCAGACGAAACAAAGAACAAAAAAGCAGATTGGTCATCTTGAAATTACTTTCCTTTTAACCTAGGGTCAGAGAGACAGAATGATGGGAAAATAACTGATTGGTTAATATCAGGTTACTAGTTTTTATGTAAGAATTAGGTCAGAGGGAACTTCATTATCATGCCAACCAAAACTGTTCTGTTTGGGAAATTGGGCTGTTATCTCTCTAATCCTGGTTGCTCAGAAGCTCAGATAAACAGCTCAGTTTCAGCATGGCAACTTCCAACGTTGGCATGAATGACTCCATTTTGATTTTTAGCTTGGTCCATTGGTTCCTAGTGCAGAAGCTTAGTCCGAAACAACAGGCTCCTAAAATTTTTATTTAACAAAAGTATCTTTTGCAATTTTTTTTAACTAAAAGAAACATCACTTAATTTGACCCCAAAATAATTTTGCAATTATATAGCCTACAAATTAGTACATTAGATTAAATATGAAATAAAAGAAGAAAGATGTTGAAATCTACATTGAATTTTTCAAGTGTTCATTTTCAGAAGACTTTTATAGATAGCTCCTGGCATGGGTACTTGATTGTTTATTAGACTTTATACCCATTTAGAACAATTTATGAACTTCCAATTAGACATTAATATGAAAGAAAGAACTCTAACTGCAAAAATAGCCTCTCGTAAGTTTTTGTTCTTCCTTAACATCTGTGGCTGTGCCTGCCCCAAGATCTTGTCCTCTGCCCTGCTCCTTTCTGCCTGGGCATTCCTCTGATGATGGAAGTCACGGCAGGCAGGAGAGTATGTGTTCTTTCTTATTAGAACATTTCTGTCCTGCTCTCTCACTCTCTGCTGAGACCTATGGATCTGGCATTTGAAATGGGAAAGAAAAGGCTCCAGGCCAGGCAGCTTGGCTGTCCAGCTGCTTTATCTAAAGGTAGAGGTTATGGCATAAACTAAATTCTTAGGCCTCAAGATTTCAGAAATTCATAAGCCCTTTTCCTTATAACTACTTATAGACTCTGATGTGAGTTTCAAAATCTTTTAGAAATTCAAAAGCTGGTCTTTACTTTCATTGTTTTCTGCCTCCTAAACTTCCCTAAGGTGATGATAGAAAGCCCTCTCTGTTCTGGGGACAACTGCCAAGGGGCTCAGGACACTTCAGAAGCTCTCACCGCATTAGATACCACCAGCAAGTAAACATGTTTTAACAACTAACATCCTGTATAATGTGGTCAAACCTACTTTTCTCTCTTTCTTTCTAATTTTAATCTTATCACTCATTCTTTTCCTTCCCTCCCTCTCATTCTAGTCCTGGCCTGCCTGCCCACCCACTATTTATCCTGTTGCAGGCTCTGCAGGAGAGTTTTTTTTTTTTTTTCTGAGCATGCTATACCTTCAGGCCTCCATTCTTTGCTAATGTTGTCTCCCTAGAATGTTCTTCCACCCTCTGGCCCATCTACTGCTTCACTCTTACTCATCCTTTAAGGCTCCGCTCAATCATTCCTAACTTAGAGAAGCCCTTGGCCTGTGCCCCACCCTGGGGTCCTCCTCTGTACATTGCCAGCATGAAGTCCTTACCATTAAGAAGGCACATGGGGTAGAAGGCACTTGTTATTATACTTATATGGTCAACTGTTTTGTCTTTCACTATAAGTAAGCCTGGAGGGAAACAGAGCATTATTCTAGGCATCTTTGAATTCCTAATATATAGCAAAATGTCCCAAATAGAAAGCATTCCGTAAATAGTAAATACTTAAATAAATAAAAAGATTACATGGAAAAAATAGGGAAGTGTGAAGGAGGAACAAATTTGGATGAAGGGAAGGCAATAATGAATTTGGCTTTAGATACATTAAATTTGAGGATACCTGTGGGACATTCAGGTGAAGATTTTCCATCATTTAAGTTCACCTTGACACTCCTGAATCTTGCTGCCTATGTCGGAATGCTAATTGGACCCATTCTGGTTTAGGACTGTATTCAGTTAGTCTGTAGCAAGGAAGAGATACCACATTGAAGTGAGGAAATTGAGGAGTTGAGAGACTGTTTATAAAGATGTTAAAGGAAAAATAATGAGACGAGTGAAGCACTCAGGGACTAGCAATACCTCTCTTAGTGCTGAAAGGACAAGCAGCAGTAACTAGAATTTTCAAGAGTGGAACTGAAGCTGTACTTGGATATAGCTGTAGGAGAAGCTGCCAGGGAGAAGCTGTGTCCTCTGTGGAGCAATGCAGCCACCTGCCACCCTGTAGCACAGAGGAGGGAGCTAGAGAATTAAGTATCCAGATTATCCTCTCCTATGCACCCTCCAGCTCCTGCCAGTCATTTGCATTGTCCTAACCCAACTGAAAATCAGTGGGCAAGGAACCTGTTTCATAGAGATCAGCTTTCTGGAGCAGGGTTCAGGTGGACCTACAAGGAAAACTGAGACTACCATGCCTCAAAGCCATTTGTCAGCCTTTCTACATGTTTTCTTTCATGGAATGTGACTCTTGCACACATGTTGTTCTGTTCCAAGGCTCATCCCAGACTGACTGACCAACGCTATCATTTGGCTATAAGCAAGGATTCAAGGAGGTGAATTGTAATTGTAATTCAGCAGGGAAGCTGGAGGTCACAGCTGGCAGGAGAAGCAACAGCAAGCACTAGTCTAAGCGGGTGAGGTGTTCAAGGACAGGTCAGGCAGCTCAGAGAAAGCAGGAACCAGTGTAACGGAGAGGGTGGAGGATGGTGGTGGCTGGTTGGAGAAGGGCTGCACAAACAGAGAGTATATTACTGCTTACAGTCACAGGGCTGGCCCCACTGCAGGGAGGAGAGAGGTGTGTGCCTGCTGGGTAATGTTGCTGGGCCACACCAGCACAGCTTCTGTTGACTTCAATCATCAGCACTGTCTTTAAGTCTGACGGAACCTACCACTTTTAGTATTGGAGCTGGCCTCCTACTTTAGGTGTTTTGAAAGTCTTCAGAAGCCAACTTTCTCAGCCTCTGCCTTATTAGGTGTCTTGGCACTTCCTCTCTTCCCTTCCTCTTACCTCAGAGGAAACGTCATTGCTCCTCTCTACAGCTCCCTGAGACTTCCCTGGCATCCTTGAGCACTTTACCTCCCCTCATAAAGAACTTTGTCACTTGTCTTCTCTAACACTTTCTGATAATGTATGCTCTCCATATAAGGGAGCCCAAATAGAATTATCCTGAAAAAAAAAAAAAAAAAACGCATAAAATTTCACTCAATTCTAGATTTGGTCCTCTATCTCCTTGCCTGCGGTATCAAATCCTGGGTAAAGTCATGTGTAGTGGCTGCCTCCCATTCTCCCACCCACTTTGTTTAATCCTCTGAGTTTGAGCTTCTTTGACACTACTGTGCTAGAAATGTGTTCCAGAAGGTCTCCAAGGCCAACTCATCATCTCTTCCAAGGCTTTTTCTCTGTCCTGAGCCATAGATTCTTGGAGTGATTTATAACTATAAACAACCCTGCCTTCTAGAAACTCTTCCCGCTCTTCATATCCGTGACTGAGCATTCTGATGGCTCACTGTGCCTGTTTTCCACAGTCTCTCTGCCTTCTCTGGCAGCAATGCATGGTGTCCTCTCTGAAATCAGACTTCCTGGGTTCAAATCCTGGCTCAATCACTTCCTGTCGGTGCGAAGTTGAGCAAGTCACTTGAGACAGCAGAACTTGTGTTTCTTCATCTATTACATGAAGTGTAAATAGTTCCTGCCCCTTGGGTTACAGGAGGATTCCATGGCATGATCAATGCAAAGCACTTCATAATGCTACCTGGCTTGTAATAAGTGTGCAGAGATAGCTGTTATTTTAAATATCTTTTTTTTTAGTTGTAGATGAACACAATGTCTTTATTTATTTTTATGTGGTGCTGAGGATCGAACCCAATGCCTCACACGTGTGAGGAGGTTCTCTACCACTGAGGTACAGCCCCAGCCCCAGCTGTCAGTATTTCTATCTCCCTCTTTTTGTCTCTGATATATTTTCTTCCACTAAGCATACTTACATGTAATTTCTTGGATGTTCCCTATGCTTCCTAACATGCTGCTCTTGCTTATACCATTTCCTCCTCCAACATTCCTCTATTAAAATCTTTCTAGCTAGGCATGGTGGTCCACACCTATTCTCCCAGTGGCATGGGAGGCTGAGGCAGGAGAATTGTAAGTTCAAAGGTAGNCCAAAAAAAAAAAAAAAATCTTCTAATTAAAATCCTAATTCTAATTTAAATCCTTCTTATTTAAATGCTTCCCTTTCCATGAAGCCTTGCAGGTCACTCAAGTGATTTTTTTCTCCAGTGAAAGCTCTAAATATTTTGCTGATTATTTTGACATTTTCTCTATTGTATTATTATTACCTAATTCTCTGATTTGTCTTCCTTACAAGATTTTATGTTCTTTAACGGAAAAAGAACATCTAGTAGGTATTGGATGGTGGGTAGTTATGGATGGAGGAATACACTAAGGTGGCTCAAGGACCATGTGCCTTAATCTAGTGAAGAAAGCATTGGATTAGATTCAGGGGGAATGTTTTTACAAAGTATGCAGATAATCCCAAGAGAATACTGAACAGAGGTGACTTAGAGAATTCTGAAATAAATAAAATTATGTGAGAAATGCAAAAAGTATAACCACATTGATTATGATAATATATATATATTTGGTACCAGGGATTGAACTCAGGGGCACTTGACCACTGAGCCACATCCCCAGCCCTATTTTGTATTTTTTTTAGAGGCAGGGTCTCACTGAGTTGTTTAGTGCCTTGCCATTGCCAAGGCTGGCTTTAAACCCTCCAACCTCTCGCCTCAGCCTCCCTAGTCATAGTGATTACAGGCATGTGCCACTGTGCCTGGCATTCCACACTTGTTTTTAATGACAACAAAACACTGGGAGAAATGTATAGGAAACTGAAGGCTATAAGGTCAGGAAAACTATTTGACTTCAATGTACCCAGAAATATAATACCAAGTCCAAGTGGTTTAGGGGATTAATCAAATAAGAAAAGTAAATTTTATGTTAAATCCATGCCTGTTCTGGGGAACAGAGGAAACAACCAAGAGAAATGTGGAGTTGGCTCAATAGGAGAGGGAAAAGGAGGAGAGAGATTGGAACAGATTTTACACACAGTCTTTGAGTAGAACAAGTAGTTAAATGAATGAATACACCTTAAAATTACCATCTTTAAGATGAATAAATTTTGGCAAGGATGTGGGGAAAAGGTACACTATATATTGCTGGTGGGAGTGCAAATTGGTGCATTATGGAAAACAGAATAGAGATTCCTCAGAAAACTTGGAATGGAATAACCATCTGACCCAGCTATCCCACTTCTTTGTTTATGCCCAAAGGACTTAAAATCAGCATACTATAGTGATGCAGCCACATCAATGTTTATAGCAGCTCAATTCACAATAGCTAAACTATGGAACCAACCTAGGTTCCATTCAACAGATGATGGATAAAAAAAAATGTAAGAATATATATAACTTAGCCTTAAAGAAAAATGAGATTATGGCATTTGCAGGTAAATGGATGAACCTGGAGAATATCATGCTAAGTGAAATAAGCCAATTCAAAAAAACCAAAAGCCGAATGTTTTCTCTGATATACGGATGCTAATTCACAATGGGGGAGGGCCTAGGGAAGAATAGAATTACTTTAGATTAGGTAGAGGGCAGTGAAGGGAGGGGAGGGAGTATAGGAGTAGGAAGGATAGAAGAATTAATCAGACATTATTACCCTATGTACATATGACCAATGGGATTCTACATCATGTATAACCAGAAGAATGAGAAATTATACTCCATTATATATGATGTATCAAAATGCATTGTACTGTATAACTAATTCTATGTATAGCTAATTAAAACAAATTTAAAAATAAAAAAAAGAGTATATGGAACTTGATTGAATTGCCTTTGTGCCTTTTGAAAGAAAGATCAAGGCTTGCCATTGGAGAAAATGCCCGTTTATTGAGGCAGCTCTGCATATTTATAGAGCCAGGGGTGGTCTGACAGTTATGACAGTTTAATGGTTGAACGGTTTGACAGTTAGCATGGGGTTCTTTCTGATTGGTGGGTAAGGATCATGTGAGCCAGCAGGGCTAGTCCGATTGGTGGGTAAGGATCATGTGAGCCAGGAGGGCTCACCATTGGACGGCTCTTCTCGAGGGATGGGGAAGTTAGTCTTTGGAGCCTGGGCAACTCCCAACATTCCCCCCTCTTTGTTATTAATGAGAGTGGGCGTAGACTCATTCTTGCTGCTTCCTGCTGAGATGGGGCAGTGTGGGAGAATCAGAGAGGAGGGAAGTAAGGAGCCCCCACAGGAGGGCAGAGAGGATAGGTATAACTTCAGGAACCAGATCAATGAAGGTTCCTTGTCACCACAAATCCATGATGATGTCAGTCCATTCGGCATAGGTCTCAACTGGAGGTATCATCAGTAGCCAGGAGTTGGTAATTCCTGAGGAGAAGCTGGTTAAAAGCTTGATTAGAAATTTTTAACCCACCTGAGTCTGAATGAACTTTATGATAAAGGGAAGGAACAGGCACAGGGAGTTTTTATAGCCCAAATCTAATGGTGTCTCTGGGTCTGCAAGCTGCCTTGTTGGCCCAAAGGGGGTTAAGTGTTCAATCTTGAGTGGGGGCTTGGGTGTTTGGTCTTGAAGCAAACAAGTGATAAAGAACCAGTCAGAGGGTTTGAGAAGCCAGGTCATTCTGCAGCTAACTTTGTTTGGCATGCCCTGCAGACCAGCCTGTCCTGCATCTAACACCTTCAATTCCACTCTTCATTCCTAGTCCAATCTAGTTCCCTCCCCTCTCTATTAAGGCTGCTCTTCAAACTCTCTCCTACCTGGATGTCTCTGAAACCAGCTTGCTTCTCTCTTTACCTTTCTCGAAATATCCCAGCTTTCCAAACCAGCTTGCTTCTCTCACTTATCACTGTTCCCAGCTTTTCTTAGTCACACCAAGAAAGCACGGGCTTTGTAACAAAGAAGGCAGCTTCTCCCACACTCTGAATGAAGGTGGCCGAGGGAGGACGGTGGCCCATTGTTACTAGATTTCCCTTTGAGAGCAGTCAGATCTCTCTAGGTTTTATGTGAAACACCTCAACCTTAAATACCGATACTTGAAATTCTTACGAAACTGGGAGGGCAAACAAGACACACATGTTCCTCCTTAGGCTCAGAAGGCAACTGGTAAAGTGCTCTCTTATGATAAAGGTAGTTCACACTTATTCAGGGGTCACCATGCTCCAGACACCTAAGTGGTTTGTCAGAAGGACAACACGCAACAGTCCCACTACCGGCCAGATCCAAGCAGGTGTGTGTGGGGGGTCTGTAAGGAGGAGAAGGGGGTCTGGCTGGAGGGTGCCCTTAGGGTCCCTTTCTTTGAATCTCCAGACATAGGGTGAAGAGAGGACCCAAGAGGAACCAGAAATGAGGGGGAGCATTAGGTATTGGGCTAAGAACAGAGACACTGGAGAGGTGGAGCTTGAGGGGATCTTGTGGGGAGGGATGACAAGAGTATTTAATGACAGGCGATGATCGTTGGCTCTTCTGATGAAGGTGTAGGAGCACCAGGCTTAAGCCTGGAAATGTGAATCCATGGGGTAAGTTGGTTATTAGACAGCTTGAGTTTTGCTGCCAAGGGAGTGCACATAATCACCTGAGCAGGACCCTCCCATTTTGGTTTTAGAGGGGGCTTTTCCCCCATTGGGCAATAGTAAACAAGTTGACCAGGTGTTAAGGAGGTAGGGTTTTGAAAGAGACTAGGGTCAGGAAGGAGCCAGTCTTGATAGTGCCAGAGTTCAGAGCGTAGATGGAAGAGGAGGGGCAGGGCATCTGTAGGCAATCCGGGAGGAATGAGGGGATGGCCATACATGACTTCGAAAGGTGAGAGATTAGAAGGCTTCTTTGGCAAGGGTCTAATGCGCAATAAAGCCAAAGGGAGCACCTTTACCCAGTCTAGGCTTAATTCCATGGTGTGCTTGGTGAGGGTCTCTTTAAGGGACCCATTGGTCCTTTCAACCTTTCCAGAAGCCTGGGGGTGGTAAGGGTGATGAAAATGCCAAGGGAGTGATAGCATGTGAGCCAGTCCCTGAGTTATCTTCGAGGTGAATTCTGGGCCATTGTCTGATTGGATAGAAGTGGGCATCCCTAAATGGGGGATTATGTGAGTTAACTACCATAGAGGCCTGCTTGTTAGAAGTGAGAAAGTCTTCAACCCATCCCGAAAAAGTATCTACTAATACAAGAAGATATTTTATGTTTTTTACTCGGGGCATGTTGGTGAAATCAATCTGCCAGTCTGCAGCTGGGGTATGACTGCAGGCTTGATAAGAAGGGAAAGGTTTAGGTTTTAATTGAGTATTGGTATTGGTTCTCTGGCAGATCTGACAAGTGGACGTGATCTGTTGTAGGAGGGTCTTATGGCGTGGGGAAAGGGTGAAAAAGGAGTGAACGAAAGTAGTGAGACTCTGTGGACTAGAATGGAATACAGAGTGAAGAAACTGGAAGAGTTGTTGGGGATCTTTGGGCTGATCCCCCATGGTAACAAAGAGTAGCAGAGAGGAGGTAAAGCTCTGTAGGGCCGCTGATTGAACCGCTTGATCGGCTTTGGAATTCCCCATAGTAGTAAGGGAGGAGTCAGTTTGGTGGGCCTTGCAATGGATTATTCCCAGTTGGGAAGGCAGCCTGGAGGCTCGTAGTAGGCCAGAAATAAGTAATGACTGCTGTTCCTCTGGTGGTCAATAGCCTCCTTTCTTTCCAAATGGCTGCATGGGAGATCAGGATATGGAAGATGTTGCCGCAGTCTGGCTGGGCACAATCAGGAGCCACTTGTCAAAAGAAACAAACTTTATTTTTAGAACCACACATGCCAAACAAAACTGCTCCTCAGGAAAAACCTTCAGAGCCCAACTGCCACCACCGGCTTCCCACAAGCCTCTCAACCTCCCCCACTCCTCCTGCTCTTGAGGCCGATTGGCTGGGTCGCATGGGCGGAGCCAAAAAAAGTCCCCCAATGAGCAGCAACATGGTCTGAAAGGGCGGGGAAACAGCCCAATGAGCATCACCGCAGAGAAGCCAATCAGTTGGCAGCTAGAAGTTGCTGGGGCCTCTGTGAGCCAATCATCAGCTGGCAGCTGGAAGTTTGCTGGCAGCTGGAAGTTTGCTGGGGCCCCTTCGACTGTGGCTCTCAACAAGATGTATTATGTAGGAAGAGGGTTTTTTCCCTCTGCTAGTTCGCATGCCCTTGTGGCAGCTATGAGTTCAGCTTGTTGGTTGGTGGTATTGGGAGGGAGAGGTTTTGCCTCTATGATGAATGAGAGGGAAATGACAGCATACCCCGCCACTTTAACCCCTTTGTATATAAGAGGGCAGGGGTCCCTCAGAAATGGTGGTAGGGCAGGGTAAAATCGTCTCTAATATCTCCAGGCATTTGTGGACGGGATCTTGTGAGGGAGAAGATGGGAGGAGGGAGGCAGAGTTTCAAGGAATGAGACAAGGAGGGATAGAACCCTGGAAGGAGGACTGTAGCCCCTTGTAAGTGAGGAAATCCTTTAGATGGTGAGGAGATGAGATGGTTAGTAGGGAGCCAAAGGTAAGCTTGTGTGCTTCTTTCTGGAGGTAATGGGCCACTGCTAGGGCTCTGAGGCATGGGGGCCAGCCCCTGACAGTTAGGTTGAGCTGTTTGGATAGGTAGGCCACTGGTGCAAATGTGGGGCCATCCTGACTCAGAACGCCACCCAGACTTTGTCCCTGTTTTTACATAGAGGGTGAAGGGTCGGGAGAGGTCAGGAAGATCAGGGCGGGTGCCCAGAGGAGGGCCTTTTTAAGGATTGTAAAGGCTTCCCTGCCGCTGAGGTTAGGGGTTCATCTTGGGGGCCCTTGACCAGATTAAATAGTGGCCTGGTGAGGAGGGAGAAATTCCAGGCCCTGAAGTACCCAGCCAAATCCAAGAAGGATAAGCTGTTTTCTGTCTACTGTAATGGCCTTTTTCCCTTGAGAGACAGAGAACCCTAGATATGTGACCTCTTTACATGCTATTTGGGCCTTTTATGGAGAGGCCCGATATCCCTTTAAGGCCAAGAAATTAAGTAGGAGAACTGTGCCATCTGTTGAGCGCCCTTTGGATGGGCTAGAAGAATTTGTAGAGGTTTGCAAGAGGTCCAGAAAGCAGGATTGGATCGGAGCAAGAAGAAAGCCTGGACATAAGCAATCTCTACCCATTTTTATGCTCACAGTAATTGTAGAGATCCCTTAGAATGGAGGGATCCAGTGACCCCAAAAGGGGCCATCTGCTTTGGTTGTCTAAGGGATAAGTGGGCCATGCCTGGGTGCTATATTTGATCCAAGAGGCATTGTAGGGGAGAGTCGACCAGCAGAGAGGACACATTATCCATGTAAGGAGGAGGGAAGAGGACGCAGAGAAGGAGAAAACTGATTTATTGGCAAAAGGGGCGTCCCCGCTAGAGCCAAAAGTCAGGAGTGCCTAAGTGGCAGGTTCGAGCTGCAGAGATTGGTCATCACCAAATCCTGACAGTCGAAGCTCTCATCCTGGATGGAGCTGGAGCTGTGGGAGACCTTGCCCAAGGCTTTTCAGGATCCCTCTGGAGAGGCCAGATACTCCCAGTGCCGGAAAGAGGGGAGGGGCAGGGCAAGAGAAGGGGAGGGTAAGCTTCCCTCTAGAGGCCGAGACTTAAAGGGAGAGGACTAGGACTTTAGGAATCTGCCCAAGGAAGGAGTCCCTGAGGACCACCGTAGCCTTAAAGGCTGTGGTGGGGTGCTTTCCTCCCCACAGGTGGGCAAAGAGATTTGCCGGATGATAATCAACATATTGCAAGAGGGTGGATTCGGGGCACTGGGGGTGAAAAGATTGGAGGTCGGAGGCCAAGGTTTGTCCAAAGAGGTGTGGACTATCTCGAAATCCCTGAGGAAGGACAGTCCAGGTTAAAGGCAAAAAGATATCCTTTAAATCTATGACCAAGAAGTGGGTGGCAGTGTGGGGGATCTGAGACAACAGGGTGTATGGGTTGGGAACCAAAGGATGTATGGGCCTAACGGAGGTGTTGATGAGTCGTAGGTAGGACCTGTTGGGCTTTTTTACCGCTAGTATGGGAGTAAGGGGAATGAGCAGGACGGAGGTACCCCTTGCTAAGAAGGTCCTGAATAATAGGTTGTAGGCCCAGAAGAGCTTTTGTGGACAGGGGGTATTGAGCCTGATTGGGGAAGGTGTTAGGATCTTTGAGATGAATGATAACTGGTGGGCAGGAAAGGTGGAGGGGGTGTGGGTATCCCATACAATCTGGTCAACCAGGTTTGTAGGTAAGGGGTCCTTTTTAGTATGTTGTTTCATGTCAGCCTCACAAGTGGAGCAGAATGGCCAGTCTGCCAAAAGGGCCAGAAAAGATGAACAGGCCGATTCTGGGGCCTGACTGATGCCAGGAGCCCATATATTGATTGTTGTATTGAATTTAGAGAGAATATCTCGGCTGAGCAAAGGAACTGGACATTGGGGCATAACTAGGAACGTCTGAGAGAATGGGAAGTTGTCTATGGAACAGAGTAATAGGGGAGTCTTTTTTGGGTAGATGGTCTTTCCTCCTACCCCAATAATAGGAGAGGTGGACGGCACTGTTAGCCCCCAGAATTCTGTCAGGACTGAGAAGGTAGCCCTGGTGTCAAGGAGAAAGTCAACCTTGCACCCATCCACCTGAATCCGCACCCTGGGTTCTTGTCTCATTACAGCTGGGGACAAGGACCCAAGGCTTCGTCAATCGATTGCCATGCCCAGAAGGTCAGAGGGTTCCCTGGCCATAGGCCTCCTACGGGATCTAGGACAGTCAGAGCCCCATTGACCTTGTTGTTGACATTTAGGACATGGGGTACTCGGAGTGCGTGGTGTGGGGCATGCCCTGGCCCAATGTCCCTCCTTGCCACACTTGAAGCAGGTGCCCAGGGGGGTTTTGACCTATAGTGATGGGCAGCAATCCGAGGAAGCATCCTGCAGGGCCTGGGCGAGCATAAAAACCTTAAAGGCTACTGCCAAGATCTCAGTCTGGGGGGTGGCAGGACCTTGTTCAAGCTTTTTTAGTTTGGCCCAGATGTCGGGGTAGCTCTGTGAGAGGAAATATGTCATAAGGACATGATGGCCATCTGGGGTTTCAGATCTAGGTTACTGCTGAAGGGCTTTCATAAGCTGATCCAGAAATTCCAATGGGGTCTCTTGTAATTTTTGGAAATTGATGGCCTTATGTGCCGCTTTTTTGAGCCCAGCAATAATACATGCTGAGAATCCGTCCCTACTCTGTATGACAGCTTGTGTATTATAATCCTAGTCAGGAGTTTGATCTGGGGCAGCAAGTGGCCCCAGAGGGTTATTGGGATTAACTCAGTGAGTTTCATCTGCAGGGGCTCTGGCAAGTTCCCAGACTCTGGTATGTTCCTCAAGAAGGAGAGTATTAGCCAATAACATACAAGTGAGGCTATAAGTCTGGAGGACCCACTGAAACTCTCTTCTGGTGAATGAGCCCAACTTTAGCGTGAATTGCGTGAGATCATTCATAGAGAATGGGACATGTACCCGGATAATGCCCTCAGGTCCAGTAACCTCTCTTAAGGGGGCCATGGTTTGTGGGACCAGGGAGGGAACCTAGTTTGGGGGGACTAAAGGTGTCAGCTGAGTCAGGGGGAACACCTGAGGGGCTGGACAGAGCTGACGGGGGAGGTCCTGGTAGGGAGGGGGTTCATCTGCTAGGTCGGGTGAGAATGAAGAAGAGAAAAAGCCTCAACCTAGGGCATCTCCTTCCACTTTTTCGAGCGCTCGCAGAAGTTAAATAGATCTCTGAGAATTGCGGGTTCTAGGGATCCTCCTGGGGGCCATTGACTTTGATTGTAACAGGGAGTCTGCAGGGAGGGAAGAAGAGGCCCCCATAGGTCAGGAGAGGGTCAAGGGTGGTTGAGAGAGAGAGAGAGAGAGCGAGAGAGAGAGAGAGAGAGAGAGAGCGAGCCTGCTCTTCCACCCCTCAGGACCTCCCGCTCATGAACCGGGTTTCAGAGTGTCTACCTTGACCGTGAAGGTCATGGTGGGGTGCATTCTCTCCTCCATATTGGGCGTCAGAGGTTTGCCGGATGATCATGGTCAAAGCCCCTGCGTATAGCCCATCTGAAGTTGGATACCCGATAGGGGAACTCACCTACTGAAGAGTTGGTGTTGTGTGAGTAGTAGCAGTGCTCGAAAGAGTGGACGAGGATGGCAAACCTTGAGAGAGGGGGCCCTTGAGCAGCGAGGAATTCCCCTTCCTGGGTGTCAGCACCAATGAAAGAAAGATCAAGGCTTGCCATCAGAGAAAATGCCCATTAATAGAGGCAGCTCTGCATATTTATAGAGCCGGGGGTGGTCTGACAGTTATGACAGTTTAATGGTTGAACGATTTGACAGTTGGCATGGGGTGCTTTCTGATTGGTGGGTAAGGATCATGTGAGCCAGAAGGGCTAGTCTGATTGGTGGGTAAGGATCATGTGAGCCAGCAGGGCTCACCACTGGATGGCTCTTCTCGGGGGATGGGGAAGTTAGTCTTTGGAGCCTGGGCGACTCCCAACACCTTTGGCAGTGAGCACCTTTTACTCAATTAATATTTGTCATGGTTGCAAATTTTCTTCTTAGTGTTATCTCTTTTCCTGGGTTTTGTCAAGATGCTGCCATGGTTTTCTTCCTACTTCTCTGGTTACCTATTATAGTTTGAATATGGTTTGTCCCCTCTAAAAGTCATGTTTAATCCCCATTGTGAGGTATTAAGAGGGTGGAAACTTAATCTGACTATGTGTTTAAAGGTGGAGCCTTGGCAGGTGATTAGGATTAGCTGAAGCCCCCATGGTTGAACTTGGGTTTCTGCCTGGAAGAAGGACACCACCAGATGCAGCCCCTCAACCTTAGATCTGCAGAACCAGGAGCCAAAGTAAATTTTTTTTCTTTATAACTCACCCAGTCTGAGGTATCTTGTTATTAGCAACAGAACATGGATGAATACACCACCCAGTCTTTTTTCTTCCTCAGCATTCCATTTTTGGAGCTTATCTCTTCTCATTGTGCTGTCTAGGTCATTTTTACCTGATCCATCCATGCCTATGGCTCCAAGTCTCCTCCATATGCTGATAACTAACTATCAGTACACTTCTGGGTTCCAGATATACTCATTCATACATGTACTTGAAAACTCCAAGGTTGACTTGACATATACTGAGCTGATCTTATTGGCTTCCAGCAGCCAGAGTGAGATGGAGACATGTGGGTCCTCTGCTAGCTATCAGTTTGCCACTCCATTCCATCCTTTCAACATTTGTGTGGAGTAAAGGCTGAGTGCCTTTGAAAGGAAGAACAGAGAATGAGTTGTTACTGATCCCCAAACCCATGTATAAGTAAAAAACCCAATTTCTTTTTTATTTATACCCCAAATAAAAATTCTATTTTTTAAATATTTAAATAAAATATTTTAAAAATATTGTATTTTCTTGACCACATTGAATATCCTGTTCAGAGAAACACAGCCCATGTGGCCAGCTAGAATTACCTTTCCTGGGAATCCATCAGGTGAGTGGCCACCTTATTTGCATGAGAGGGGAGGAAAGTCTTCCCCATCTCTAGTGGCTGGTAAGAGTATGCCCATAGGGCATGTACTAAACTCTTTAACGAAAGTTCTGGCTAAGGACATCTTCTCCATTTCCTTACATTCCCAATGAATTTTTTAGGGCAAGTTACATGTAGGTTCCCCCAGAAACTGTATGCCTGTTTTGGCTCTGCATTACCTGCAGGTTCACTTAACTCTAGAGTTAGCTATCTAAATAAAGGGTACCATATAATATAGTTTCTCAAGCCAGAAAAAAGAGATGACATTTTAAATTCTTCTTTCTCTTAATCTTCATATCAGATCTCCTTAATTTCTAACATTAGTGAATTTTTAAAATTTCAAATAATTCATCCATAAATTCATATGTGGAGAATGATATCATCTGTCATTATGGTTCTTTTTTTATTTCTTTCCAGTCATACTATCTTTTATTTTTTTTTCCTTGGACCTCTAGTAAGTTGTTAAATGGAAGTAATGATGTCAATTTTCCTTCTCTAAAGATTCCTTCTAGTGATTCTTCATTAAGAATAATGTTTGTTCTAGGGTTTTGGTAGATGCCTCTTATCAAATTAAGGAAGTCACACTGTATTAAAAAAATAAGTATGTGTCATCTTTTATCAAATCTTTCCCTAAGTATCTTGAGATGACTGTGTGTGTGGGTGTGGGTGTGGGGTGGGGGGTTAACTCACATAAATTGGCAAGACTCACACTCCTATCTATATTCACAGGGAATTGTTCTACATTTTTCTTATACTACCCTTATCTAGTTTTAGTATCAAGCATATATTCTCCTCATAATAGAAGATGGTAGAGTGATTCTTCTTTTTATCCTTTGAATAGGTTATAAATGACTAAGATTATATATTTTTTAAAGCTTTGCTAGAATTTACCTATAAGGCTGATTTGATCATTTATTTATTTCATTTTTGGAGGGCACATTTTAATTTCTTTTAAATCTATAGGCCTGTTTGAGGTTTGTTTTCGAGTCTGCTTTGACCCTCTATCCTTACATTTTTAGGCATTTTTAGGGCACCTTATGGGTATGTCCCCAGGAAACTATATGCCTCATATAGTTCATGATTTTTCATGAATCCAGGCCTTCAAATTTATTGGCAAAATTTTTCTTATGGGTTATTTTCTCTATGTCTTTGATGTGATAAATTTACTTCATTAACTGCTCAGTACTCTTCAAAAGAGTGAAGGTCATGAGAGACAAGGCAGAGGAACCTCACAGACTGGAGGAGATTAAAGAAATATAACAACAAAGCACAGCATGGGGGGTGGCGACCATCGTCATGGAACATAAAAAAGCATTAATGAAACTAAGGGAATATGAATAGGTTTGCAGTTCAGTTAATAGTGTCATACCAATGTTCTCTTCCTGGTTTTGATAATTTTGTCATGGTAATATAAGAGATTCACATTAGAAGAAGCTGGGTGAAGAACACATAGAAATTCATTTTGTTTAGAACTTTTCTTTAAGTATAAAATTAGTTTGAAATAAAAAGTGAAAAAAAAGACATCACTTTGGTTGCTGTATAGAAAATAGACAGCAGGAGAGGGCAGATTGGAGACGGGGATAGATGATTAGAAATTCAGGAAAAGTGTTTGACCACTCTGGTAACAGTAAAGATGGTGAGATTTATTGAGTTTAAAACTACCATATCTGAAATTCTGTATCATTTTTTTGGTTGCTTATTTGTCTCATCTTCTTTTTTAAATTCATAAATCTTGCTGCAATTTTATTTTTAGTCATTTCAAAGAATTAACTTTTTAAAAAGTTAATTTTATTTTTTTTAAAGTGAAGATTTATGAGTTATGTCTCTTTTTTTTTGAGAGAGAGAATTTTTTAATATTTATTTTTTAGTTTTCGGCGGACACAACATCTTTGTTTTGTATGTGGTGCTGAGGATCGAACCCGGGCCGCACGCATGCCAAGCAAGCACGCTGCCGCTTGAGCCACATCCCCAGCCCTAAAAAGTTAATTTTAAAAGTCTTTTTAACTTTTCATTTCTTCTCCAAGGAGGCTCAGCCTTACTATGGGACCATTGAACTTCACACTATAACCATCATCCAAGCACTTTGGATTGCTTGTATCCAAGGCCAAGTAGATAAAAAGTGATAGTGCTGCTGTTGCACAAAGAATACAGGAGGGGTACTTATGAAACCTAGGTGATCCACTTGGGAGCCATTTATTGCTCTCCCTGGCCTCAATATGACTGTGAATGAATGTGGGCAGCAACACCAACAAGAAAAAGATACCACTACCAAGAGCCCAGATACTTTAGAATGAAGGTTTGGGTCATAGTGTTAGAGAAGTCTGTCTGGGCTTCTATAACAAAAGATCATACACTGAGTGACTTATCAACCACAGATACGTATTTCTCCCAGTTCTAGATGTTGAGGAACCCGAAATCAAGATTCCAAAAAATTTAATGTCTGGTGAGGGCTGTTTCCCAGATCACAGACGGCACCTTCATGCTGTGTCCTCACTTGGTGGCAAAGCTATCTATCTTTCTGTGATCTCTTTCATAAAAGAACAAATTCCAATCACCAGGACTCTGTCATCATGACCTAATCACCTTCAAAAGCCCTCACCTCTCTCACCTCCCAATACCAACTCCTTGGGAGTTAGAGTTTCAACATGAATCTTGGGGGGATGCAAACATTCAGACCAGGTAAGCTACCAAGACTCGATAGCTGAGGGTGAGGAAAATTTAGAATGGAAAATGGAGGAGAGAGGTGATTACTATTAGTTATGCCCTGATACTGAGAAACTGATGTGACTCCATTTTTGAAAAACTAGCCTGTACCTCAGAGCAGGGCCTGTCCAAAGGGTGGGGGGATGGCCCTTGTCCTTTGAAAACCGTTCCTAGGTACATAAGCTACCCTGCTGAGTCATTTGTTCTTACCAGATGTCCTTGACTCAGCAAATGCAAGTTCCTGAAAAGACCAAAAGAATGCTTGAGACCTATTTTCGGACCATAGCAACACCAATCAGAGTGAGACAGGGAAAATATCTGAAATGCCAGGTGACCCTCCCAGTAGTTTCGGTGATTGATAACATGTTAGGAAACTGTGTAGTTTAGCACGGACACCCTCGAGGAGGCTTAAACCAATCAGTTCAAACGTATCCACCACTTGAACTAACTAATCATCCTTACCCAACTTGAATATGCTAATCAATGTTAAGAGTTGTTTGACTTTCCCTGCAGTGTGAAATGATTTGCTGTGTGATGTTGTGACGCATAGGTATCCCCCCAAAAACCTATAAATCCTCACTGAACTAAGGGCTGGGACTCATTTCTCGGGACCACTGCATTGGAAATGGTTGTGAGTCCAGGCTCGAGCTTGCAATAAGGACTCTTGTATGATTGCATTGGCTCCTGGAGGTCTATTGGGGTCCCACGGATCTGGCATTATAATACCAACTACAAGAATGCACCTGACTCTTAGCTTTGTCTTCAGACTAGAAGCCTGGAGAACTATAGTGCTCCTTTCCAAATCTACACAGATAAATAGTTCTATGTAGCATAAGGGTGAACTGTGGCAGCCTGGAAATGAGCCGCTCAGATATCCTGCTTGGCGAGTGTAGCTGACTGATGGATCATCTAGATCCATCAGAGACTTTGATTCACACAGAGACCTTCATTCCCCTGGACTGCTCTAGCCTATGACTGTTCATGACTAGAATAGCACAGACCTATTCCTGCGGGTCTTGGAATAATTGTAATGGAGAAACTGGTTCAAGGACTTCCTATCAGCTTGACCATACTTTTTCAGAACTGTCTTGCAGTTTGAGACTCTTTCTATCCAAACACCTATCCTTCCCTCTCTTTACAGCATTATTTTCATGATCTGAGGCTCTCTTTGCCTACTCCTGCTTGCTCTAGGCATTATGAAGCACAGATCCCTTCCTTATATACCTAATCCCACTGGGCTTCTGTTTTTTGGAGAACTGTAACTGACACTTGGTATTTAAAGCCATCAGACTGCAGTAGATCAACAAGTTTGGGAGTACATAGGAAAATTTAAAAAAAAAAAAAGACAGAACTCTGGCGCTCTTCAGCAATCAGAGTGAAAGAGAAGAGAAAGAATAAACAATGGAGACTTACAAAGAGTTGCCAGTCCATTAGGAGGAAAACCAAGAGAATGCAGTGTTTTGAAACCAACTAAGGAAAGTTTACTCAAGAGACATTATGGTCAACTATGTCAGAGATTCTGTAAGATCATGTAAGCTGAAGACCATGGGTTTAACAAGGCTAAGCCCATTGGAGACCTCAACATTGAGGATGCTAGGAATAGGCAACTGTTTTGAATTTGTTGCAAAGGACAAAATTTCTCACTCTTCCTCAGACTATATATCAGCTCAAACACTTGTGGCCCCACTGTTCACTTCCTTCTAGGTTTGGCAACTAGAAATTTTAACTTTTTTCTCCTTTCCTTTCTTTTCAACTATAGTTTTAAAGTAATTTTTAAAACATTTATGCCTTTTGTGTTTTTGTACCTGGAATTTTTCTGGATATCCCAGTCTATAATCTTGGGATGGGAGTCTCCTGGAGTGATTTTTCTCCAATGCAAATTGGATTAGGTCACTTCCAAATTGAAGTCCTTCATTGGGGAAGCAAAGATGACCCCAAATAATCAAAACAAAAACTGAGCAAAAAGAGCCATGCTACAGGCATCAATATCCAATTTTAAATTATAATACAAAGCCATAGTAACAACAATAGCAACAAAAGCATAATATTGGCATAAAAAAACACACATAGACCAATGGAATGGAAAGAGGATACAGAGAGGAACCCATGCAACCAGTCATTTGATTCTTGGCAAAGGTGCCAAAAACATACATTGGAGAAAAGATAGCCTCTTTTAATGAATGGTGCTGGGAAAGCTGGATGTCCATATGGAGATTGACACTAGATCCTTATCACTCACCCTGTACAAAAGTCAACTCAAAATGGATAAAATGTAAGACCCCAAACTTTGAAACTGCTAGAAGAAAACATAGGGGAATTGCTTCAAGGCATAGACAGTGACTTCCTGGATAGGACTGGAAGAGCTCTAGAAATAATAGCCAGAATTGACGAGTGTGACTGCATCAGATTATAGTGCTTCTGCACAGCAAGGAAACAACCAAGAGAGGAAGAGATGGCCTACAGAATGGGAGAAAAATCTTTGACAGCTTCTCTCCCAACAGAGGATTAATATCCAGAATACATGAAGAACTCAAAAAAACTTCACTCCTCAAAAAATAAAACAACTTAATCAATAAATGTCAAATGAATGATACAGAGAAGGGAAGGGGGAGTGAAATTTATCAAACTATGTTCTGTGCCTGTATGAATATGCCACAATGAAACCCACGGTTCTATATAATTAATACGCACCAATAAAATTTTTTTTAAAAAATGGTCAAATGAACTGAACAGGCACTTCTCAAAATAAGTACAAGTGGCCAATAATTATATGAAAAAAATTGTTCAACATTATTAGTCATCAGAGAAATGGAAGTTAAAACTAAATTAAGATTCCTTCTGACTCTAGACTAAATTGAGATTCCCTCTGACTCATAAAGAATAATAATTTAAAAAATGCTGGCAAGGATGTGGGCGGAGGAACCCTCATACACAGCTAGTGGGGATATAAATTAATACAGCCACTATGGAAATCAGTTTGATGGTTCCTCAAAAACCTAGAAATAGAACTACCATATACTCCAACTATACCACTCCTTGGTATGTACTTAAAGGAATTAACATCAGCATACTATAGTGATACCTGCATATTCAAGCACAGTTCACAGCAGGCAAGTTATGGAATCAGCCGAGGTGTCTATCAACAGATAAATGGTTTATATATGCACAACAGTATTATTCAGCCACAAAGAAGAACAAAATCAAGTCATTCACAGGAAAATGGATGGAACTGGAGATCATAATTTCACTAAGTCTGACTCAGAAAAGCAACTATTGCATGTTTTCCCTCATATGTGACATCTAGAAAGAAAAAATGATGACCTGAAAGTAGCTGGGAGACTATGATACCACATTACAAGTGTTTTTATTGGCTTGTTTAACTTTCTTTAAGTGAATTTTTCTTTATGGTTTCTGACCTTGGTGTCATTCTAAGGATGCTCTCCTTTAAGAGTAAACTGTTCTGTATTTAATGTAGTACTTACTTTTTTCTTTTACATTTCAGATTATAGTCCACCTAAATTTTTAATGATATGAAGAAGCAATCTAATTATTTTCACAGTTCTAGCTAATTATTCCAATACTCTTCCAGTAATTGTTTTAAATATCGCTGATATGAAATGAAGGCTCTAGCATATTTTTATAAAGACCATAGATACTGGGGGTCACAGAGGCTCAAGTTTTAGTCCCAGCTCTGCTTCTACCCTCTGTTGTAGGAATTCATGGAGAAAGTTTAAGTTGGACCCTGGTACCAAGACAGCATGGACTAGTGTCATTGTGTTGGACATCATTATGACTTACTAGTAGTGATAGTTCTGTTTTTTGAATCTATTCTACTCTGTTCATTCTTTACCTGTGCCAACACTGTTCTATTTAATTTTTTACAATTTGACAGAATATTTTAATATCTAGTAGACAAAATCCCCAATGTAAATTTTCTACCTGGTATGGTGAAGAACCCCAGATAAGTGAATAGAACTACATATATCCCTGAAAATAATTTTCTGTATTTTACATTGATACATATTTACGAGGTTATGTGTATGCTCCTATATGTTCCTTAAACATACTTTTGCATGTGAGCATAAGTAGAAATTTATCAGACAGGGCTTTTTTGTGTGGAGGAGACCACACAGTTCTTAGCAGAGCACTGATGACCTAAAAGACATTTCCCAGGGTCTTTTTATTTTTATTATTATTGTTATTTTAATTTTTTTTAGTTGTAAATGGACACAATTACCTTTATGTTACTTACTTATTTTTAAGTGGTGCTGAGGTTCGAAGCCAGTGCCTCGCAGGAACGCTCTACCACTGAGCCACAACTCTAGCCCTCCAGGGTCTTTTTATTGCACGTGTACTAATGTTTTGCATTGCTTTTCTTTCCCAAGTCATTAGTTATTATAAAAATCATTTAAGTGTATTTGGTACTTTAGAATTTTGTATTTAGGATTTTAGTACTAGGGATCTAACCTTAATTCAGAAATTTAAACATTTTACAGACAGTGGATTCAACAAGGAAAATTTGAATGGTTTCAGGTAATTTAGGTTAGCATGAATTTCTTCTTTATCTTTCTTTTTCTTCATGAAGGAAAATTCAACATTATTTTCCATTGCTTCTGAGAATCAAATGACGAACAGGTTTAAATTGTGACATGGGCTTCTGTTAAACAAAACTAAGTTTTGTTGTTGTTTGTGAGTTTTTTTTATTTTTTTTGTATTAAACGTAAGACTGACTAGAGAATGAGAAATGCTTCTAAGGAAAAATATTTCACACTATTTGGGAATTTTCTTTTTTAATGTCCAGTCTTGCCCACCATCCACAGCTGCCATGTTTGCCTTATTCTGTTAAGGGGAAGAGAACAAGGCCCAGCTGATTGCCCAAGGGGCTTCCTATTTCTTGGTTGTGTAAGCTTTACCCTTTCCTGCAGGCTAACCTACAGTTGGGGGACTTTCTACACACTGCCATCCTCATCCCAAAGCCTGCTCAAGCACATAGTTGGGTCCAAGAAGACACATTTATTTTTTTCCTGTGTTTCAATTAAGTCCTTTTACTTTGTATTTGAATCATGTTACTGTGTTGTAATTTCTTCACGTTCTTTCTTAAAACATGGCTTCCTTCCATGGGTGCTTGGTCGGACACAGCAGAGAACGCCCCTTCCCTGACACTGTTAATCAGTGTTCTGCGGTGTCTTCTGCAGCATGCTTTTTTGTTTTTTAAATTCATACTCACACTAATTTTATGAATGCTCTTCTCATCATAATGTACATTAATGATGCTGCTTCACATTTGAGGAAATTAAAAAATACCACCCAGTGATCTGGAAATGGAAACAATGGACCTTGGATTTATTAATCAACCAAACATTTTCTAGAGTTAGTATTGTAGTGGACTTTCTGTGGGCTGCAAAAGCAGTGGATTCATCAAGGAAAAATTGAATGGTTCACTCATTATTCATCGAATATTTACTGAGAGTCACCTGTATGCCACAGGATAGATGCTAAGGATTTTCTGGACAAGAAACTAGAGGCTGACTTCTGTCTGGGAGGAGAGGTGGACACGATTATCACAAATTTATTCATTCAATGCACATTCCTTGACTACTCCTGCTTCTGCAAAGCACTGCTGTTACATCAAATGGGAAATGGATCAGGAGCTGCCTGAGAGAGTGACCAACCTCAAGGGGTTTCTGAAGGTGTAGGTAAACCAAGTACCTCTCTGGTGCATGAGGCAAAGTCACCAGGGAGGCAGTGGTAGCAAACCTTCCTCCTGGCTTCTTCCTGCCTTATACCATTAGAAAAACCTATCTCAAGGAAACACCATTTCAAAGCAAGTGGAGAGGCATTAAAAGTGCTTGCAGTATCCAAGGAGGGATAAAGAGGCTGAAGGGGAAATGCTCTGGGCAAAAGCAGCCTCCAAATAGGCCCAGGGGATGGATAAGTAGGTCTCTGTAGCTGTGCTATGAATGTGGGAGTGTTGATATCCTTTCTAACTTGGACCTAGGGTCTAAATTATGTCAGTAGTTGCAACTTCCCTCCTCTCAACCAGACCCTCATTCAACCAGGCATCAAATCAACCAGCTAAAAACTCACATACTTGCATTGACCTGCCTTTCACATAGAGATCTTCATTTATTTTCCCGATTTTCAATCTTGAGGGTCTATTGGAATTATCTTCAAAGTTTTAAATAATACTAATGCTTGACTTTCATCCCCAGAGATTTTGATTTAAATGGTCTAAAGTACAGCCTGGGCATTGTGGTTTTTGAAAGCTCCCCAGGTAGTTTTAATGTTGAAAAATCATTAGTCTAAAAGATAAGAACAATCAACACAACATCTAATTCACTAAAGGAGGGAAGACTGCTAAGCATGCTTGAATGTGTGCTTTTTAAGGAAAACAATCTCAAACTTAACTAGAATCACTGGTCTTAAAAAGGCATTGAGTCTAGTAGTATTGTGAAAACAGAGTTTCCCATCCAATTCTGGCATTGCCTTCTAGAAACTCAAATCTAGAAAGAGGCAGTACAGTGTTAATTCTGTGACAGTGACACAGAATAATAGTTAATATTAGAAGCAGGCCTAAGGGAAGAAAGGCAAACTTTTACTATGAAGATAGCAAGAAATTTCTCTTTTGTGGAATGCCTGTCTAGATTTTAATAAGAAACTGTGAATGACTTAATCAGTTCCTTCATCCAGTTCTATGAAAAAGGGATGGTTTAATTTCACAATTTACTGAACAACAGACAATTCTATATGGAATTGATCACTCTCTTCAGATATCTGAAGGGTAGGGTTGTGTCATGGAATGGAAATTAGATTTTTTTTTTTTTTGAGCCAGAGAGCAGAATGAGAACCAAAGAAGAAATGTTAAACAGGAGCATATTTCCATCTGACATAAGAAGAGTTACTTATTTATTTTTTTCAAAACACTGCCCAGCTGTGCAGTGGGCAGCCCCATGAAGTAGTGAGATTCTTGACTCAGGGAATATTAAATTAAAGATTGCAACATTCCTTATTAGTGAGTCTGTATATGAGTGATGGTAGGGGGAAGAATTCATGGCATCCCAAGTCTATGTGAAGTGAATACTCATGTTTGAACAAACACATGTTAACACTATATTAAAATAGAATAGAACTTACAGTTTTCTTCATTGAAAATACCTGACATTATGGAAGAGAATTAAAATCAAGAATTATAGTCAAGGTTTGCTTACATCCCATGCATTTCAGAATTTGAATAACATTTATTCATATGTCATTTCTTACATCAAGTTCTCAGTGCCACTTGGGGAAAAAATGGCCTTGTCCAGAAATGACAATCTATTTCATGCATCCAAAGATCTTCCTGTGTCAGCCATCAAAAGACATAGGTGAGGCCAAATGTAGTGTATCCTTGAAGTTCTCCAGCCTTTCTGTCTCTCCCTTATGTCTCCCATGAACTCAGTTCAGTGACCCTGTCTCCAAGTGATTGTATTGATTTCAATCAGACTAGCCTGCCCTTCCCCTGCAGGTGGAATGACATTTGTCTTAGATCACTTACTTTATCCTCTCCTCCATCCTCTTCTGCACTAGATTCCCTCTCAGTCTTTCCAGTCTGCTTAGTCTCCAAGGATAACAATCTGAGAAATTGACATTACTGTTATGAATGACTAATGGGCTCACCTATCCTTAGGAAACAGGAATGAATGTGGAGGTGGTTTGGGGAGTGTGAGGTGGGTGGGAGGGAGGGAAACCTGTTTCTTGTTCTCAATCCTAAGGTCTGGCAATTTGAAAACCAAATTGCAAGAGTTTGTCAAAATTTGATTTATGAATGTAGATACAAAAGGGCTATTAGTGACAGATTTTTCTTAAAATCCTGGGCAATTTATACACATTATTCCTGTGTTATGTCAGTGCCATGGTTTGAATGTGTTCTACAAAAAGCATGCATCAAAAATTTAACCCTCAAAGCAATTTGGGGTGGTAGAACCTAAAAAATAAGCAGCAGTTAGGCCAGGAGGGCAGAGTGGATGGTTAATGCCAGTATCTCAGGGTTTGTTATAAAATGAAGATTTAAATACCACTCCCACTAGGGATGATGTATCAAGAAGGCCCTTGCCAGCTGTCAGCTCTGTGATCTGTGACTTTTCACCCTATAGCACTGTGACAAATTTCTGTTTATTAGTAGAAATTACCCAGTCTGTGGTATTCCCTCATAGCAGTACAAACACACTAAGATAATCAGAAGTAATTCCTATGAATAATAAACCTAATTTTATGAAAACAATGCCATATAAAGTTCAGTTTTAGCTTGGAAGAGAAAGTCAAAATGGCACATCTTCAAAGTAGCAGTAGTATTTGTGTTCAGGGAAAGAGCCTCATCTGCATCTGTTCAACCCCAGGGCTGTGAAAGACTCAGTGAACTATTTACTGATTCCAAAGAATGAATCTGGATGACTCAATGGAGAGGGCTGGGACATTTTAATACTCATCGGCTTCTCAGTGATGACAAGCCGGGCCAAAAGGGAGGGCCACCAAGTGTCTACATGCAGGAGGACTATATGGAATAGGCTGCATGCCCACTGTGCAGATGAACTTCTTTAAATGTTTTATGAGTACATTCTCCTCTTTGGCTCAAGGCCAAGAGAAGATACTAAATAGCTCAAGCCCCTCCCACTCATTCTTTTTCTTTACAACTGAGGCCGCTCTGCTTTGATCCCCAACTAAAGACTGGAGACAAGGGAAGAGGCCACTTTCCCCTCTCTATTTCCTTCATTATCACTTTCTTATCTCACTACCAACAATTCTTCCCAGGCACAGCTCGGTGTTTATCCTAACAGCATTCCATAATGAACACCCTCCCATGCAACAACAAGAACCTTTAGGTCTCTCTAAAGATTTTATTTCAATAAAAAAGCAACCTGGATTCTTTTGTTCTTGAGGAAATACTAGCAATAGATTTTCTTCTTCTGGCTTGGAAGATTTTTTTTTCACCATTTTCCCCTGGTCTTCTAATTCTGTCTTTTATGTGCTTTATCTGAATTTTATAATTGGACTTCTTTCTCTCCCCTAAAAAAAAGTATTTTCCATATGGAGGTGTTATGGTTATGCTTTTTAACCCTCTTCATTTGGTAATCAACTCTCAAGACAGCATGTGGGTAAGGACAGCAAGCACCTGAGAAATCTTCAGCTATATTATGTATATATCATGTCCCTTTACCCTAGCTCAAAAATAATAGTCAAACGAATTAAAATTTCCTTCTTCTTAAGACTTTAAGACTGGCAGGTTTTTCCCCAGGAACTCAACTGGTAAATTTTGCCTGATTAATAGGTATAATAATAATACCACATATGTACACACACACACACACACAGTCCAGCTTTCTCTCATGTTGTCTGGCTATTTTGCCTTTACAGGGATGTAAGACAAATTTGAAAAGAGACTTGTAGTGAGATGCTCAGAATCCACATGCTGTGAGAAGAATGGGAGCCAGAAAGAGAGAACACCTGAACTTAGTGTTTCTTTTGTCATATGTTCCTGGTTTGGTCAGATCAGAGACTTGGATGGAAAAGTTGGCGGGTGGGTCGCAGGTTCATTTCTGACCCTGTGGATTAGGGCTTTTTTTTTTCTTAGAACCAACTTTCCTGTGTAGCCTAAAGGAAATAGCAGAGTTGTGGGCTGAAAAACATAAAAGACAAAATTAGAAGACCAGGAAAAATTGGTGAAAAAAAATCTTCCAAGCCAGAAGAAGAAAATCTATTGCTAGTATTTTGTGAAAAGTTTCAGTGTTTCACCTAAAGTCAAAGAGACCAGGTTAAGGTAGCCCAATAAATGAGCTATGGAAAGTGAGGTGAAAATAAACATGACATCTTCAAGTACTGAGGACACAGCACACACATTTTTGATTGCTGTTTATCTGGAAGCCATCTGAAAGCATTAACATTTTCATTAGTTATTAAATCTGAAAGCATTAACATTTTCATTAGTTTCAAAGTTAGAGAAGGGCTCTCTAACTTTAATGTGCTTTTGAACTACCTGGGGATCTTGTTAAAATACAGATGCTAAGTTTCTGTAGGTTTCTGGAGTACGGTCCAAGATTCTAATAAGCTCCCAGGTGACCCAGATGCTGCTGACTACAGCTCAAACACAGAAGAATGATCCCTCCCTGACTTCCTCTTCTGTCCTCCTCCCCATCATAGAATTTTAGAGTTGGTAGGGATTTCAAAGATCTTGTCCAGCTACTGCTAAAATACTGATTTTGGAATGAGTGCCTTCAAATCACCAGGGTCATCTTAAAAATCTAGATTCTGAGGCTGATGTCATAGGTCTGTGAGAAGCCCCAGGTGTTGGTATTTTTTTTTTTTTTTTGGTTCCCCAGGTCAACTGAAAGAACAATAAAGGTTTTTCACTGTTAGCACCTTCTCATTTTATAAATAAGGAAATAAAGGTCATGAGTGGTTATATAACCCACTAAACAAGACCTAGTTGGTGGTGTCATCAGGACTAGAATTTCAAGGCTGTTTTGCAGCACACCACTCTGCTATTTCCTTTAGGCTATGCAGGAAAGTTGTTTCTAAGAAAGAAAAGCAATTGCCTATCCCTGAGCAAATGATTCTTAAGTGTAAACTAAAAGTCAGGTCCAGTGTTTAATGGTATGCCATTCAACACAGAACATTTTTCACTTGCTGGAAGCAAGCCCAAAGAGATCTAATATGCATTAGTTTCTATCTTACCCTGAAAGGAGGTTGGATAGAGAAGAGTATTGTGGAAATGGAAATGTTTTACCTTTTATTCCTCTTGGAGATACTTTCATAGTTTAAAAGGTCTTTGTCCTTCAGTGTCTTTTTCTGAAAACTAATGAGAATGTCAATGCTTTCATATAAACAGCAATCAAAGATGCGTGTGCTCTGTCCTCAGTACTTTGAAGATGTCATGTTTATTTTCATCTCACTTTCCATAGCTCATTTATTGGGCTACCTTAACCTTGACTTTAGGTAAAACACTAAAACTTTATACAAAGTCTGCATTTTTGTCTCCTTCTTGAGCTGATTCAACTTGTGGAATGAAACTGTGGGTTAGATATTTCTTGAAGCCTGGGTGAACTTGTTTAACTTTTTTTTGGTTCTTTTTTTTTTTTTCTAAAGAAGAAATCTCCTTAATGTTAAAGGACAGTCTGTTCTGGGCTAGTCCCACAAAAATAAGCTTGAGGAAAGCACTTTGGCTCTTGGAGGGTTTTCCCTGAAAAATCTGCATCTCTCACACTTAAAATGAGCATTTCTCAGCCCAGAGGTCTCTCCTCCTCCATCCTGAAGCCACATGTGGCTGCTCTGGCAATAAGAGACTCTGGCCCACAGACACACCCTGCAGAAGGAGTTCCAGGCAAACAGGACCTCTTTAGACCCATCTCCATGGGTTTCTCTGGCAGAGAAGAATCCACTTTCATCCTATGAATGCTATATCTAGTGATAGGACCAATCAGAGGAGGTTTCTTTGGAGTGTATTTTCTTTCAGGAGCCATCTATTAAGCAAGTAGCCTAAGATGAAAGCTCATTTAAGGACATCACAAACATTTCAAGAGCACTGGGTTTTAGAAGAGCTGTCATACAGTGGACTGAGCCTTGGACTAAGAGTGAGATGGTTGAGTGCATGACTCACTATGCTCTGTGTGGGCAGGTGTCCTAGGCAGCTTCAGAATTCCCATCCTGGTAATTAGGATAGGGCTACTCTGACTATTTCAAAGGAGAGGAAACATGTGAAAGCATTAGGTAAGCTGTAAATCTTGAAATGAATATAAGGTAGTACTCATAGCACCAGAAAATGATATTCTACATTTTATTTGTAATCATCGATCTAGACTTTCATAAGCAGCTGTGTGCTGGTTTTCAAAATCTTCCTCTCTGATCTCCTATTGCAGTAGCATTATTAACTGGGGGTTCCAGCTGCCACAGTCTGAAATCCACCGTAGCATTAACACAAGGCTATGCTTTCCAGAGACCATCCAGCTGATGGCAAATGGCCAAGGATACTAAGACATGGATTTTTTTTTTTGTTGTTGTTGTTCTTTTTTTCCTGTGCTGGAGATCAAACCCAGGACCTTGTGCATGATAGGCAAGCGCTTGACACCTCCAGCCCTAAGACTTGGTAAATAGAATTTCTGATTTTGACTTGAACTACTCAGTGGATTTGCTGAAACTTTCCTAGAACTGCAAGCAGTCCAAGGCCTTCCTCCCTCTGCTTCTCTCCTCTTTCAAAGAAGTCAAACTCACTGTCCTCTGATTGTTTTCCCTACTTCCTCTGGCTCTCTCTCCCATGTCCCACTGGTGCTAGGCCAACTTTCCTCTTGCCTGTCTTAATCTCTTTTATCTTAACCTCCTTCACCTTAATCCATTTCTTAAAGACACAACAATGCAGTCTCCTGGTTCCTTTGCTTTAAAAAATTCATTCCAAAAATATATGATTCAAACACCATTCTAGGCAATGGGGTTGCCGTCATGAGAGCAACACAGCATTTCAGCATAATTGACTGGATGTGCTGTTATGCATTTTCATGGTCATTGCACATAAAACAATGATTGAGTGTTCTATGTTGCTCTGTAAAACCAGAGCCCCATAAGACTTGTCTGTGTGGCACAGAGCAGCATATTCTTTGGAAGCTGTTTTACAGGTACGCTTGCCAAGTTTTATGATGAGATGGTGGTTTCTTCTTAACAGTCCTTACTCAATCTGGAATTATAAGGAAAAGACCCATGTTTACCCAAGGAGGGACTGTTATTAGTACATTAGTATGGAAGATTGAGAAATCCTCTCTTCAGATACATTTTTAGAAGAGCATTAGATCATCAGATAACACAGCCCTTCCCATTTTTTTAGAAGGAGTTGACAACCCCCTTGTTCCATCTTAGTCTAGGGACAGTTTGGCTAAGATGCTGATACAGATTTCTTTGAAGATAATAATTAGAGGGAGAGGCCTGGTTTTAACATTGTGGAAAACACTCATCTTCAAATTAAAATTAAACAAAAATCCTATTACTGATTTATTTTCTTCAAAGGCATAGATGGAAGTTTATTTGAGGAAAAAAAGGGAGATTTCTTTGGGACAAAGCAAGAAATACACATTAAGGGAAATGCAGATTATCTCCAGAGGGAGATGCAGCCACCTATTGGTGTAGGGTGTTACCTGTCACTAATTTATAACATGGGCCCCTAATTAGAATATAATGGAGGTTCCCTGAACTTTTCTCAGAGAATAACTTCTTCAAAATTGGGTGAAATTATTAATCCTCCAACACAGGATTAGTATATGCAGAAGTTATCTTCATAATCCAGTTTGTCTCAAGGTGGGGATTTGGTGACATTATTATTGATTATGGAATTTGAGCTGCCAAATTAAAATACAGGAAATAAAGCACAAGGAATATATGATAATATCTACAATCTATTGAACATCTACTATATATAGCTCTGTTCTAGGTTTTTACAGGCCTTATCTTGTTTAATTTACCAATAAATAGCATATTGCATAATTGGAACCAGACACAGAAACCATCTGGGTACAACTGGGTGGGAAGAATATGGATCAAGATAAAAAGAAGGTAGCTTTTATTACTGAGTCTAGAAGCTCAAATATGATTCTTTGAGATTAAAATCACCAACACACCCATCTTTTTTATGTTGTTTTTTCCCCCTTTATGGGTAGACATTACATTTATTTTCTAAGAGACAGGATTCTTGGAAGCAAGTAACATAGTCTAAATGATTTGGAGCTTTCCATTTAGAACTATGGAGTGCCTTCAGCTGCAGGTAACAGATATCCAACTAATAGTTGACTAAACTAAGAACATTTAAGTATTTTGGTTAATAAGAAGTCTAAGGTAAGAGTTTCCAAGTTAGGTTAGTGACAATGTCAGGCTGTTAAGTCAGTGTCTTTACAATTCTCTTAGCCTTTTCTTCAGGATCACATGGGAGTTGGAATAGTTCTAAATATTATGTTCTCACATAATAACAACCAATAAATAAGGAGGAGGGTGGTAGAAAAACAAGGCTTTCTTCTTTTGTACTTCTCCTATCAGAAGAAAAATTTGTCCCAGAACCCTAGACTTCTCCCTACATCTCACTGGACACAATGGTTCACTTGCCTACCTCACAGATCCATTACCATCAAAAGAAAGCATCATGATTGCCTTAATTGACTTAGACCAATTGTGATTAATTCTCTGGTCTCATTGCCTCCTATGGTAGGCAGACTAATGGCCTCCAAAGATGTTCATGTCCCAGTCCCTGGACTCTATGATTGTATTATCTTACATGGCAAATGGCACTTTGTGATTAAGATCTTTAGGTGGATAGATTATCCTAGATTATCCAGGTACATTCAATGAAATTACAAGAGTCCTTATAAGAGAGAAACAGAAAAGGTGATGTCAGAGAAGGAGATGTGCTAATGGAAGCACAGTTTAGAGCAACCCAAGGCTACAAATGAAAGAATGAGGGTAGCATCTAAAAGCTCAAAAAGGCAAAAGAAATGGGTCATCCCCTAGAGTCTCAGAAGGCATGAAGTCTTGTTGCCCATTTTAGAACTGACCCCAGAACCATAAGACACTACATTTTTGTTGTTTTTAAGCCACTAAATTGCTATAATTTATTATAGTAGCGATGGGTGCCCCAAGCACTCTTAACTCTGGTGATTTGGCTTCCTTGACAACATAGTTAAATAAGAAATCTGTTTTCTGAAATAGAATCTGAAGGTGATCATGACTCCAAGGTTGATTTGGGGTGGGCTGAGGTCCTGCAGCAAAAGAGGCTTTAGAAGGAGTTAAGTTGCCTGAACTCAATGTGACCAAAGCCACATAATGTCAATAGCTCATTCGTCCATCCACACCAAATGTATCATGGGGAAAGTGAGAATGGCCAGGATTGCTCAGATGCCTAAAGTATTTTAATAAGTAGAAAGCCTACTTCAGCAGTGCACTGTTGGGGACATTGTGCTTCTCAAAGCTTTACCTATTCCATGAACAAAGCATATGAAACATGAACTGAATGAGATTGTTTTCAAAGTTGGCAGTTATAGATCCAGTGACAGGAAGGTCCTGTGCAGGAACTACCAAGAACTGTTATCTCAATGCAGTGAAGGATGGGGAAAAGTAGACAGAAGGAAAGATTTCTATGTTGTTTTTTTTTAAATGAAATTTTTTTTTCTATGTTTCATTATAAACTGTAGCCAATTTTTCTTGTGGCATTTATGAAGTACATAAAAGTAAATTAAGCAAAGGGTGGGTTACAATATTTCATAAAAGTTTATGGGCATATTTCAGAGCTTCTTTTTAGTGAATGTATTTTCGTATGATACTTTAGTGTGCCTAACAATCTGATGCATTGTTTTGTACATTCACTATTGTAGAGAGTATATTGTTTTATTTATTTATTTTTATTCAAAGGAATCTTGAATTTGTCTTAAAACTTTTGTTTTGGAAGAAGAAAATCTTTGATATAAACAAATAAGGCCACATTTAGTGACTATTTTTGATGGCATATATTTAAAACAAATTTAATTTTTTCCTCTGATTTCACCCTCCCCCAAGGGAAATAATCAACATGCTTGTGGTTGAGCTTTATCAGATTAAGCTGTATTAATAAGAATGCTGATATGTAGAAAATACAAATTTTAAATTTTAAAAAATATGGTTTTCATTTCCATGGATAATCTAGTAAAGATATTTCCCATTTCCAAAGAAATCTATCGGGACTTGCAATTAAATATGCTATCCTTGGCACAGATTTATAATCACTATCTTCCCAAATTTCACTAAGATGACTTAGAACAAATTTTAAAAGCAAATGGGAGTGAGGTATTTTATGGAAATCAGGGGATTAAAGTGAAAGATTCTTTCATATTCTCCTTCTCCTCTTGGCTCCAAAAAGTTGGCAACCAGATTTATCACCTCCAGCCTCCTTTTCCCGGTATACCCCCTGCCCCACACCTGAGGAAGGAGATTAAAAGTCATTCTGGGAAAATGACTGGGCTGTGATAATGAATTAACTTGAAAATAATTCAATTTTGTCCTGGTTAACGTGACAAAAAAGTGAGTAGGTTACAAGGCAAAAATACATGTAATAAGAAATGTAGAGAAATAAGAGGTTGGCTGAAACAAGTATATCAGATTCAGAGTAGAGTTATTTTCCTCATATTAGTGAAAGAAGAGTAATTATGGGATTCTTATATTCTATTATATCAAGAACATAATGGATAAAAATTCTGAGCCAAAAGGGCAAAGTTATTTTTAACTTTATTTTTTAGCTTATGCATGTTCTGACTGTTGAAAATATGATTATACTTTTTTAAAAATATTTGCTTACTAAGGGGAGAGAGCCTTTATAATATTTAACTTCTTAAATGCAATAGTTATAATTTGAAATCTTTATACTCTATGTACTTTAGGAAATTCTATTTGCTGAAGAGAATTTTTTGTTTACTGAACTATAAACTTTTTTCGTCATGGAAATTGAATTAAACCATGGATTATCACCATACTTGTTGTAATTAAAGGTTTCAGCATTTACCATTTACCATGTAAACATATTTTCTCCTTATTTTGTAGAATTAATAGAATATTCATTTCTAAAAGTCAACTTGAAATCTTATTCTTGCACAAGCTTAAGCCAGAAGACATAATTTTGATACAAGGTGATCCTCTGAAATAAAATCAGTGTTCCCCTTGGCCACACTTCAAGGAAGGAGTACCTGTTAGATAATCCCTGCCCACTGTGGTTTGAATATGAGGTATCTCCACAAAGTTCCTGTTAATGCAGTAGTATTGAGAGGTGAAATGCTTGGGTTATAAGAGCTGTTATCTAATCAGCCCATCCTAGTTTAAATGGGTGGTAACTGTTGACAGGTAGAGAGTGGCTGGAAGAGGTGGGTCACTGGTGGGATGCCCTGGAAAAGTTCATTTTCTTTGTGGTATCTTTGCTTGCTTTTTAAAAAAATTCATGGCTGTCAAAAGTGGAACAATGCTCTTTCACCATACCCTTCCTCCATGAAGTTCACCTTGGGCCCAAAGCAAAGGACAATGCCCACCATGGACTAAGCCTCTGAAACTGTAAGCCCAAATGAATTTTTCTTCTTTTAAGTTGTTCTTGTCAGGTATCTTGGTCACATCAATAAAAAGTTAATACACTGTCCATGCACACAAATATTCTAAGTCATTTTTATTTAATGCCTTGCTCTGAATTATAATCAAACATCTATGGACATCCATATATTTGAGAAAATCTTTCAACATTTAAGACAGAACAAAATAATTAAGAAGGAATCTCCCAGAGGGAGACAAGAATATGCTGCAGAAGAGTATTTTAGATTAGAGAAGCTATGTTATCCATAATAAAATAACTGAGATGTTAGTTAAAAGAAGGGATATTCAGAAATAGAAAGAGGATATCACCATCTTTTAATTGAAAGGGGGCAAAAAGACCAAGAGATGCACAATAAGGAAGAGGAAAAAAATTAATAAAAGATCAATTCAGGGGCCCAACATTGGTCTAATAGGCACAGAAGTGAACAAGAACAGAGAAAATGAAGAAGCAGAAGCAATCAGAGAAAGAATACAAGACAAATTTCCAGAGGTGCAAGATACAAGTTTTCAAATTTAAAGAGTCCACTGAATGTCCAGCAGCAGGACTGTGAAAAGACCACAACAGGATATATCATTGTGAAATTTTAAATCACAAATGACAAAACTAAGTTTTACTATAATAAATTCTGACTTTATGACTTCAAGATTGGAAATTAGACAAAAACAAGCAATGAATTCCACAGTCAGAGGGAAAATGCCCAAATTATCAATCAAGAGTGAGCAGAGAATAAAAACAGCTTTAGAGAGTCAATTTCTCAAAAACTTTACCTATCATATATCTTTTCATGGAAATACAGCTAGTGAAAGCTGTATCACAATGGTACCAGGTAAAAAGACAAAAAAGATCATATAAAACACAAGAGTGAGGCAATCCAGCCCAAGACAATGGTGATGGGACTCCTGGAATGGTGGGAAGGGAGAAACCAGAAATCCCTAGAAAAACTGTGCAGAAGAAGCAGGTAGACAAAGGCCACAGAAAAATGGCACAAGGAGAAGAAAAGGACAACTGTAGAGTTTTGTTGGAGGGTTTAGTGGTAAATTAACTGAGGAATATATAGAAAACAAAGAAAATGGAAAAATTAGGCAATTAACTCCAGAAAAGTAGTGTTGCACAAGAAAGGACATATAAACATAAAACTACACATAGCTTAACCAAAAACATTACTTATTTAGTCATGATAAGTTCCTATTCATTATATTCCCAACCTAAGACAAATAATTTTCATTATAGAGGAAAGTTTCATAAGGCAACCTTTCTGTAATCCTTCTGAAAATAAAAAAAAGAATGTTTCTATTTGGTATCAGATATATTGATTGGAACAGGTTGATACTAATGCTTCTTATATGATTCTTCTTTAAATCATAAAGGATTTATGATGATGCTTAATTAAAAAAGGAGTTCAAGTAATATGCACAAAATGCAAAATAAGGAGCACCTTCACTCCTCATGGGACCTGGGAAGTCATCAGGTCACACATCTTTCTCAGTCTCTTTCTGGAGCTCTGGTGTCTTTGCATATCTCCTTTCTCCTCTCAATGCCAATGTTTAGTTTTTGTTCAGACCCTGACTCCCCTGATGCTGACAGGGAGAAAACTCAAGAAAGGGTCTTGATTTAAATTTAGCCTTAGGCTGGGGTTGTGGCTCAGTGGTAGAGCGCTTGCCTAGCATGCATGAGGCACTGGGTTTGATCCCTGGTACCACATAAAAATAAACAAATAAAATAAAGGTAGTGTCCATCTACAACTAAAACAAATTAGCACTGCCTTAAGTTCCAGAATGATTCAGAGAATTCATGAACCATAAGTTAAAAATCACAATGCTAGCTTGCAGATTGCAACTTTGGATGAACAAATAATTGTCACCAATGTTTACTCTCTCCTTCTTCCTTTTTGTAATCAAACCCTTGTATCTTAGACAAGCACACACTTGCCCAACTAAAGATGTTGCTGGGCCTATCTTGGATGTAGCTTTTTGATGCTGTTTTGGTTAATGGAATGTTAGCAGAAATTATGTGTCTACACATGAGTGATTTTTTGCCTTCTCCTTCCTCTTTATTCCTCTCACATACCAGAATATGACCAAAACTTCACCCATGAAGACCAAACATGGAATAACCCTGTGGAATAGGATCTCTTGCTTGTCTGGATTGTCTGTCCACAGGATAATAACTGAATAGGGGAATAAACTTGTCTATTGTGAGTCACCATCTATTTGGGTTGTTCTCTTACAGCAGCTCATTTAGACCTAGTATTCTACAAAACAATATTATAATATTGTAATGAATATAATTTCCTATAACAAGCACATGAGTAAGTTTTATGTTTCCATAACAAATAATTGAATATAGTGTAGACCTAAGATTAGGGGTTACGTAAGAAAACACCGATTACTTAAAGTCAGAACTTAAAAGGCGTTCTTGCAATCATAACTGGATAGAAAAATGTAAGAAAACAACCGATAGAGTATGTATATATCTAACCCGATAGGTTCCTCATGCTCATGTGATTTCATATTTATATTTATAATATTTTCGAGGTAAAATCCTTCTAAATACTCTCCCATTTATACCCTTATTAAATAAGACAAAATAATCAGTTCAGTGTTGTCTATTCAAAGCAGTTATCCAGGAGGTCTACTTTCTAGAAATTCCTTAATAAATGGTTAATTTAGACATATAATTTCTATACAAGACTAAATTTAGAAATATGTGCTTTACAATTTTCCATTTCTAAAAGAGACAAGGCAAGGAGTTTAATCCTAAAGAAAACCAGAGGTCAATTATGAGGAGCTTAAATAGTTTGCCACAAGACAAGTAAAAAGGAAGATTGATTAACTTCCCTTCTGTAGGGCATGAACTTTCCAAATTGCTCTCCTCTTCATGTCTGAGCTTTTCACTTGGTAAACTAAAAGACACCAATTTAATAACAACAACATTTTTTAAAGATACTGAAATTTAGTCAAAAGAAGTGAAAATATGTTTATATGAAACCCTTTATGTGAATATTTATAGTATCTTTTTTTACTAATTGCTCAAAACTGGAAAGGAGCCAAAGTTTTTCAACTGGTGTTTTAGTCAGCTTTTGCATAACTGTGACCAAAATACCCCCAAATAACCACTTAGAGGAAGAAAAGTTTATTTGAGGCTCACAGTTATAGAGGTCTCAATCCATAGATGGCCAGCTCCATTACTCTGGGCCTAATGTGAGGCAGCACATCATGGAGAAAGGGCCTGGTGAAGGAAAGCTACTCAGCTTGTGAGGGGTCGGGAAGCAGACCGACCGGGGAGGGAGCCACAGGGAAGATGAACCCTTCCAGGACATGTTCCCAGTGACCCACCTCTTCCAGCCACACCACACCTGCCCACAATTACCACCCAGTCAGTTCATTTAAACTAGGATAGACCGATTAGTTTACAGCTCTCATAATCGAATGATTCTACCTCTGAATATTCCTGCATTAACACAGGAGCTTTCGGGGAACACATCATATCCAAACCATAACAACTATTGAGTAGATAAATATTCTCATCAATTAGGAGGGTAAATTACTGTGCAGCAATTAAAAGGGATCGATTATTGATACATGCAATAACATGGATGAATCTCAAATGTATTATGCTAGTGAAAGCAGCCAGATTCAAAAGGCTATCCACTGTGTTATTTCCTCTATACAACATTCTGGAAAAGGCAAAGTATTAAGAATAGAAGGATCAAAGGTTGCCAGCCACTGAAGGGAGGAAGAACTGAATACCAAGTGCAGCACAGGGAATTTTGGGGTGATGGAAGGTTCTGTACCTTGATTCAGGCCATGGCTAGACAATCCTGGGCAATTTGTCAAAACGTAGAACTCTAAACTGAAAAGAATAAATTTGACCATCTGTAAATTAAGGTATAAATCAAATAAAGAAAACTCCAAAGCTAAAAAGAAGAGCTAAAAATGGATGAGAATGAAACATATAAGGCAGATGTTATACATGGGCTTATTTATTTTAAAATGATTGTAATGTTTATTATTCTTTTAATTTATATGTCAAAAGCTAATAAATACATAAACTTTAGAAAATCAATTCAGGACTTCATGAATTACTATAAGATGAATGTTCTTACAAGCAACATGCAGATTGAGTAGAGAACTTTCCAGTCACCCAAGGAGCCCCTGGTGTGCCCCATTCAATGGCAGCCCTCTCCCTCCCACCATTAGTAAACATGATTCTGATTTCCATAGTAATTATTTCCTTATAGGTCCTTGAAATCACTCAAATACTCATTCCTAGCTACCACAATTTAGACTTGCTTATTTTGAAGTTAATTGTTTCCCCCCTTAGGTCTCATAATCCACAGATTTCCCTTCTGTCCCTTTCTTTTCCTGATGATTTATCTGCTAAAGAACTCAGCCAATCTGACAGGTGGTTTCTCACAATATGGGTTTTGGGACCACATGCTCACCTGAAGCCTAACGGATCCCTCTGTCCTCTGTATTCCTGGTATACTGGCAGCTGGATCTAGAGGATTGATTACACTCAGGTTCAAAGCCCCTGACAAGACCATAGGTGGTACTTTGTTCTCTCTTCAGGAGCCCCTCCAATTGCAGATGGTAAATTCATTATTCAAAACTCTCAAAATCGAGTAAGTACAAAATATATTTGCATGCTGAAACTTTTAAAAGACATGTTTTATAAATTGTAGCACTGAACTTCTGAAATTTTAGAACTTCATATTTCCCGTAAACTTTTGGTACAGTCTCTATATAATAGGAAGATAAAATACCTCTTGTATTCGTAGAAACTTTGGATCAAATTCATTACTCCAGGGTTTTTCCTCTTTTCACTTTGTTAAGCCCAAAATCCTGGTTCTCAAGGACACAAGCAATGATAGAATTATGATATTCATATTTAGTTATCATAACCATAACATTATATGCATATAATAACAGAGACGGGGTAAAATATACAAAATCTTGTGTAGTCTAATTCTTGATTTAAAGATTCCTAGTGAAATTAATATTGTGTTACTTAACTGTTTTAAGAATGCATATGTGGAAATACAGAAATAAGTCATTATACACATCAAAGTCTTTGATTCAGCCTTGATTAAAAATTAAAATTAAACAGGAACTTGTAGGAAGCTTGGGAAGCTGTATAAGTGTTTTTGTGAATTGAAAGCACTGGATTAACAATTAGTCTTTGTTTAGACAGGTAAGGCAGAAGGTGAGCAAATATTTACAATATGATTTGCCATAAATGCAAGTTAAGTCTGTAATTACTCTGCTTTTTATCATAAGCTTGCAGCTTCATCTAAGTCTGTTTACTAAGTGGAGCAAAGAACTTCCCTTTAATATTTGAAGTTGTTATTAATAGTTCTAAGAAATGTTATCCAACAAATATTTGATAATAGCTGTTGGAATGTGTGGGTAGCTGCCCGGCCATAAGCTGAGCATCCTCTCTCAGCCTTGAGTAAGGGGGTGTTGGTCTGGCATCGCTCGCCTTACACTGTGCAATGCAGATGGCCTCCATCTTCACTGGCAAAGAAGTCCGCACTAGCTCTGGACTTGGGCGTTAACTAATGGGATTTGACAAACCCCCCACCCCCTTGAAGCCTTATTCCCTGCCTTATTTGGTGAAGAACATTCTATTGAAACTCCTTTGTGTGTCTCCCTATAAAAATAAAGAGATTCCGGGTGCATGCTTTGTTTTCCAGTGTGGAAGCTGACCTTTAAGTTTTCAGAGCAGTTTCTCCCTCCATATAAAAATTACTTCTGTGTTCTGTGCTTTTTCACCGTTTTCTTGGCTTAATGTTATAGCCAGCTCTTTTGAACCTTGTTTATCTCATCAGCGTGGGTCACTGGCAAGAGAAATGTATGCTATAGAAAACTGGATTTATTCACTGAAAGTTGTAAACTGTTTACCATATGAAGTTGTTCTCAGTAGCCAATTTATTAAGACTGATTAACCAACTGAATGTTATCTCATATATTTGCAATTAAAGTAAAAAATAACTTTAATGTATAAAATTTATTTATTTTTTTAATTTAAAAAATTTTTAGCCAACAAATCATTTATAAAGGAGCAATCCATAGACTGAAAAAACATTTGCAATACACATATTTGTTTACAAAATATACAAAGACTGGAAAACTCAACAATTAGCAAATAATGCAATTAAAAATGAACCCAACACATAAATAGGTATTTCATTGAAGAGGATAATCATATGGAAAATAAGTGTATGAAATATACCCAGAATTGTTTGTTGTCGAAGAATTTCACATTAAAACCATAATGGGATACCCAAGAGATTGCCTATGGTTTTGTGTGTGTGTGTGTGTGTGTGTGTGTATGAACCAAATAAACTGTAAGCCAAAATAAACTCTTCATCCTTTAAATTATGTATGTTAGGTATTATAGTCTTAGGGACAGAAAACTAACACACAGGTAGATAGTAGAAGTATCTGTACACTGGAGTATGAAAAGACCTGGTGCTCACTTAAAACTTCAGGAGATCACTTCACACGAGTGGTTAAGATCCAAGAGCATACAGACCAGTTGTTTTATATAAGAGGAAGTTGGTCTGTAAGCACAGGATGGAATACTTAGGTGTGTTGGTGAGGGATTAGCATATTTATGTGTGATCACTAATTTAAACCAAGAACCTACAAGACCCTTAAAAAAGAACCTGAACCAAAGGCTAAGACAGACACATTAAATATGTCTGTGGTCACAGCATTGGGTGTTATTAAGACTTATTGGGTGTTATTAAGTCACACATATATGCATATATTATTTTTTATTTGCAAAATAAAGAGTATTAACAAACAATAAAATAAATCTGTTGCTGTGTACCATGATAAATGAGAGAACAAACAATTGCAACAAAAGCATTTTAACAATCTTCTCTCTGAGCCTGACAGCAGGACTATTAACCTGTTTTCCAAAATATTATGTCATCAAACTTATCATTTATCAGTTTTCCATTGACCTTCATGTCAGGTGTTCTTTTTTTCCAACAATATCAATAATTAATTTAAATATAAATGATCTAGATATGGTAATTAAAAGGTATAAATGTTTAACATGTGTAAAAAACAAACAATAACTATATGCTCTATACATATGTTACACCTTAAATATCAATACACCAATAGGTAAAAAGCAAAAGAAGGGGAAAATAAGCATAAGAAAACTGAAGTAGAGCTATTAATATAAAATAAATTTCAAGAAAAAATGTTTTCAGAGATAAAGGGGAACATTCCATAACCACAATAGGGTAACTTCTTCAAGAAAGTATAACAATCCTAAATGTATATGTGCCTAATAACAAAATTTCAACATACATGAAGTAAAAATTAATAAAACTAGAAAGACAAATCCACAATCATATTTGGAGATTTTAAGCCCCCTCACTTTGCTGGAAGGAGTAATGATATAGAAGGCTTAACAACATTATCAGCCACCTTGACCTATTTTTTATTTGTAGAGAACTAACACAAAAATGACAAGTAGAAAATTAATAAGGATAGACTATATTCTGTCATAAAATAAGCTTTGAGAAATTTAAAAGATTTTTAATCATGCAGACTGTTTCCTATGATTTATTATATTAGAAATTAATCACCTTAAGATAGATATAACTTCACTCCCATGTCTTAACTACTTCAAAATTAAAGGGTACACTTATAAATATCTCACAGATCAAAGAAAGCACAAGAAAAGTAAATAAAAAAGTGCTTTGAACTAAGTGATAATAAAAGCTTAAAATATCAGAATCTTTGTGGAAAAAAATCATGCTCAGATGCACACTTATAAGTATTTGTACTTGTATCAGAAAGAATCTAGATTAACAATCAAATTATTTTCAGATTAGGTATTAGGAAGGAAAAAATAAGAGTAGGAGCAGAAATGTGTGAAATAGAAAAGAAATAACACAGCTAAAAGTTGATAAAAATCTAACAAGTGTAATCAAGAAAAAATATCAATGGAAAGGGAGCTATCAAAATAACCCTAAAGATGCTTAAAATGTATTAAGGTGATATTACAATTATATATTTATGATTACATAGCTTACATAACTTGGTCTGTTTTAGAGGATAGAAACCCCTGCTTATTTACTCGATCCATGTGAGTGATATATTTTTTCCCATCCTTTTGCCTTCAGTCTGTGGATGTCTTTGCTTATGAGGTGAGTCTCTTGGAAACAGCATATTGTTGGTTCTTCTTTTGTAATCCAATCTGCCAGTCTATGTCTTTTGATTGATGAGTTAATGCCATTAATGTTCAAGGTTATTATTGTGATATGACTTGTGTTCCCAGTCGTTTTGGTTTACTTTAGTTTTTAATTTGAATTAGTTTATCTTTGATTGACTATTCCATTAGTGTAGTTCATCCCTTTTCTGTTTTTTACTTTTATTATTTCCTCCCCATGGAATCATTTTCTGAGAATATTCTCAAGTGTAGGCTTTATGGTTGCAAATTCTTTGAATTTTTGTTTGTCATGGAAGGTTTTTATTTCTTCTTCAAATCTGAAGCTTAATTTTGCTGGATATAGGATTCTTGGTTGGCATCCATTTTCTTTCAGAGGTTGGTATATGTTATTCCAGGACCTCCTAGCTTTGAGGGTCTGGGTTAAGAAATCAGCTGAGATCCCTATTTGTTTTCCCCTATATGTAATCTGATATTTTTCTCTTGCAGCCTTTAAAATTTTATCCTTATTCTGTATGCTAGGCATTTTCATTATAATGTGCTTTAATATTAGTCTGTTGTAGTTTTTCACATTCGGGGTCCTGTATGCCTCTTATATTTGGTTTTCCATTTCATTCTTTAGCTTAAGGAAATTTTCTAATATTATTTCATTGAAAAGATTGTGCATTCCTTTGGTTTCATCTATGCTGATAAATCTTAAATTTGGTCTTTCACTGAACCAAACAAAAAAAATGTTTAAATGGTTAAAAATGTTTGAACAATAAAAATAAAAATTAAAGTAAGGTGGTCATGGGTATGAAATTCAATATTTCAGTTAGACATGCAAAAAAAGGGGGGCAGGGGTTCTCTACATCTTTAGGACATAAATTAAGCTTGCCAAGACAACATATGGTTTAAAACATAATCACTGTCATCTGGTTTCTGTCCTCATTTGGGATGCTCCCTCTTCTTTGCCTTCTCCCTGGTCAGGCCTGCATCTTTAGTAATTTTCAGAGTTTCCTGTAACTGGGAGAGAGATGCCTGAGCATCTGGGCTAGCCTCTTTCTATGCATGGGCTAGCCTCCGCACCTACTGGCTTCCTCCCTCTAAACTTCAACATGTGCTTCATGTGCCCAGATCCCTTTTTCCATCTTCAGCTCCACTATGGCTTACAGTTAGGAGGTAGATTCACATTACTTTCTCTTCATCCCAATCATGATCCTTCTTCCAACTTCAGCCCTCTTGATATACCTCTGTGTCCTTCAGGGCAAAGGACAATTCCAGAGACTCTCCCATGCCACCTAGCATTCATTGTCCTCTGTCAGGTCTACTTACAAGAACACCATTCTCAGCATTGTTAGGCCATTATCCCGAGTTGGGCTGGACTTTGGGCTTTTCCAGGGCCCTGCGTTCAGTTTCCTGAGGCCACACATAAGAAGGGAGAAACAAAAATCCTGTGTTCTGGTGGATCTCCCCAAAATATTGGGGTTCATCCTAAAAACCAACAGTCCTGGTGCCAGTCTTATCTCATGAATCTCAGTTCATGTCCTTTTTACATCTATTTACATTGGCTGGTGTCTCATCTTGTTTGGGGAGGGGAAGCAGCTCTAGTATCATCATGTGCCTCTCTCCACAGTGACATAAATGGCTTTCTCTGGAGCCTCAAGGACCTCAAAATCAAAACACAAGCAAGGCACTTAGGGTTCTTGACAGCTAGGACACCAGCATGGGCTGTGAGTCTCCTCTGCACCTATCCCTAGAGGGGCCACGGAAGGAGAGGCAAGTATATGAAAATGGAAAAAAAGTAAATAAATAAGGGGAGAATTGGAGTGAGACATTCATAGGAAGCTGGATGAGGGTAGTGACCTGCTTTGTGGAAGGCAAATACAGAGTCTGCAGAGTACAGATGGACATGTGACCCCTGAACATCCTTCCTCTTCCTTCATTCCTTGAGGTTCAGGAGAGAGCAACAAGGGAGAAAGCTTTGACTGGAGCAGCTCTGGTGGAGAAGAGGTAAGAGAGGATTCTCCAGGGGCCCAGTTACCTGGTGAAGGGGTAAAAATAGCTGTGGAAATTTCCATATGTGGCATGATAGGCTCTGAGGCTGGAGTCCGTTCTTCTGCCCCTTTAGCCTTCTAGGAGGACACAAACTAAGGCCACAGCATCAGCCCATTACTTGCTGTGTGTTATGTTTACTTATATTTATTCCTGATTTTTTTAAGTTGAAAAGAAAATACCCATTTATTAGGTGGTCACATGATTGCCCAGAATAAAAGCCAAATTTCCCCAGCCTACTTTGCAGCTAAATGTGTCCATAAGACCAAGAATATTTTAAGCCAATATGTGCTAATAAATTTGAAACCTCTAACAGTGAATTTCTGGGGAAAATATAAAATCCTACTAATGTCACATAAATTTAACTTGAACAAGCCAATAATTATTAAAGAAATTTAAATGATAATCATCATAGATCTTCCTAATTACCCTAAAAGCTCAGGCTCAGACTGTTTGATAGGTGAATTCCACTAAACTTTTACAGAAGAGAATTGATTCTTTTCAATACAAGTTGTTTCAAGAAATAAATGAAAAATATGTCCTAACTCTTTTCATGAGACTAGTTTACCCCAGTTTCCAAAATTGAACAGGAAAATCAAAGAAAGTTACAGAACCATTTTCACTTATTAACATAGATGTGAAAGTCATACCCAAAAATATATTAAAATATGTTCAAGTAGTTTCTCCCAAGAATTCAAGGATGTTCTAACATTTTTAAAATCTATTAATAGAACCTGTCACTTCAATAGGATAAAAGAGAAAAATCACATGACTATTATGATAGATACAGATAAAGAGTTTAATGAAGTTTAACATCAAAAAAACAACAACAGAAAAACCCAGTAAGGCGTGGTGGTGTACACCTGTAATCCCAGCCGCTGGGGAGGCTGAGGCAGGAGGATTGTGAGTTCAAAGCCAGCCTCAGCAAAAGTGAGGCACTAAGCAATTTAAAAAAAAAAAAAAAATACAAAATAGGGCTGGGGATGTGGCTCAGTGGTCAATTGCCCTCCAATTAAATCCCAGTACTAAAAACAAACAAACAACAACAAAAAACCCAAATAAATAAATAAAAATCTCCCAACACTCACATGCCACAAAATATTTCAAGGAAACTAAGAATAGATGAGAGCTTTCTTAATTTGGCGGTTTATATGCCAAAAATTAGTGGTAATTATCTTTCTAAGTGTGGAAAATTTGGATACAGTCCTTTTACATTTTTATTTTAAAATTTATTTTTAGTTTTTGTACTGGAGATTGAACTCAGGGATACTTTAGCACTGAGATACATCCCCTAATCCTTTTTATTTTTATTTTGAGACAGGTTCCCTCTATGTTGCTGAGGGTCTAACTAAGTTTCTGACACTGACCTTTAACTTGCAACCCCCTACCTCATGAATCACTAGGATTATAAGCAGGCCCCACCATGCCTGGTTACATTCCTTTTTTAGATCAAGCAAATTTGTCAAATATAGAATTTCTGGCTACTTTAACAAGATAATTGATCAATCAAATGAGTAGTCAATTAAGTGAAATATATAATTAGAAGAAAAGCTAGGAAAAAACTATCATTAATAGCAGATGAAACAATTCTCTACATAGAGAATCAATGAGAATTGACAGACACGTTATTGGAATTAATAATAGAATTCATCAAGGTTACTTGATAAAAGTCCTTATGCAAAAATCAGTTGCATTCCTTTACACCAAGAGTTAGATAAAAGTAATATAAGAACACATCATTTATAAGAGAAATAATATACTGAGGAGAAAAACCTAACAAAAATGTACAAGATCTTTGGTATGTTTTAAAATCTTATCAAAAGACATTAAAGAAGACCTAAATAAATTTGAAGATTTACTTTTTTGTAGCTCAACTCAATATAGAAAAGTAAAATTTTGATAAATTAATTGTTATTACAATAGTCTTGAATTAATACAACAAAACACCCACTTGTTTGGGGAACTTAATATGCTGTTCCCCAAATTTTCATGAAAGAGCAAAGAGTCAAGAAGAGGCAGGAGTCATTTTAAAGATGGAAAATCCCGGAGACCTGCCTACCAGATAAAAGATTTCTAATGAGGTTAACTAAGGTGCTGAGTGAAGGAGTGGAAAGGGGTGTAATGTAACAGAGCATCCAGAAGCAGCCCATGCACATAGAAAGCTTGACAAATGAATGGGAGAGAGAGCATCCGGACCAGCAGGAGAGGGATGCACTGTTCATAAATGGTCCTGGCAACAATGGCCAAACAAAAAAGGAGAAAGTAAATCTAGAATTCTACATCTTATTTACTCCAGATGAATTAGAACTGGATGTTCAAAGAAAAACCTTTCATCATTAGGAGGAAAATTTAGGAGAATTTCTTTAGTCAAAGTATGGAAATATGTGTTAAAAAAAGAAACAATAAAAAAAGGCTATAAAAGAAAGATTGATAAATTTGAGTAGGCTTTTTAAAAAAGAAAAAAAATTCTATATTACAAAAGATGGCCTGAGTGAAGTGATAAGCCATAGACTGGGAGAAGGTATTTGCAGTGCAGGTGATGACAAGGAATTAGCATTTAATATGCATAAGATTCCTAAAAATAAAAAAGAACACAATATAAAAATGGCAAAGAATATAGACAGGCAATTCATGGAGGAATAAGGGCTTACCTTTGAGAGCAATCGCTATGGTTTAATGCGTTCTCTATAAAATTCTTAATGGCCAATATGATAGTATTTAAAAGGTAAGGTTCTTAAGAGGGGGTTGTGTCTTGAGGCTCTTTCCCTCATGAATGGGACCAGGTGCCTTAGTCCATTTTGTGTTGCTGTAACAGAATAACTGAAGAATGGATAATTTATAAAGATCAGAGGTTTATCTCTTGAAGTTCTGTAGGCTGAGAAATCCACAGTTAAGGGATCCCACATTTGTGGGTGTCCCCGTTTTCTTCTTCTCCATTGTTTTCCCTTTTTTCTTTCTTTAAAATGTCTTCTGTATTTGGAGAATATTTTATATTTTTACCACAACCCAGAATGGACAAATTAATATTTCATCTTATTTTAAATTAAAAAATGAAGTAATAACAAAAGAAATCATACCTTTCCTCAGTCTTTTTTATCTCCTTCCCTCCCCAAACACATCTACTATCATGAATTTGAGGGACATTCTAGTTTACACATTTTTCCTCCTCCTCCTCCTCCTCCTCCTCCTCCTCCTCTTCTTCTTCTTCTTCTGATTTCATCACAAATCTACCTATTGTTAAATAAAAAATATTCAATTATACCTGCTAAGGCACTGTAAAGAACATTCTATTCAGAACCATTGTGACAGGTATAGGGATCATGGCAATGTGATTTTTTCAGTGAGAGAGAGGCTGGTCTAAACTTTAAATATAGCATAAATGGGAATTTATAGTCAAACAGAAGAGTGTGGGGGTCAATGGGTGAAAAATTACTAAGAGGAAACATCTGGAGTTAGGGGGATCCTGTCTAAACCAACCTAACAGGAGTCTTATGAAAGACAGGTTGTGGTGATCAGATGTCACATGGGTAGTGGTGGAGGATAAGGAGCTCCATCAGATTTGGAGAGAGATCAGATATCACAGGTGGGAGCTCTTGCTAAACTAATTTATCAGAGTTCTTTTGAAACTATATTTTATAAGGAAATATATAATTGAGTCTAAGAGAAGGTTCAGGAGCCTGTCTAAAATTTGACAAGTAAGGAATCTTTGTCATCATAACACTTTAATATATTGTTTTTTGTGTTTTAAAAATAGATCTAAAATATTTTATACATTGCATATTGTTGGACAATTTGTTTTTAATCACTAAACATATGTTTTAGCTCTTACTATGTTGGTAGATAAGGATCAAATTTGTTCCTTTTAATTACTGTGTAGTATTCCACCATATAACACACTGTTCCTTGATTATGTATCTTAAATGTTTTCTAATTTTTTGCCATTATAAACAAATCCTCAGTGAACATCTTGAAATTAATTTCTTCTTTAGCAATGAAAAAGCTGTTTCCACAGCAAAAGAAACAATAAATATTCTGATCTTTCTGCCTTCTGTTCAATCTATGACAAAGGACTAAATGCATCACAAACTAAATTGTATATGAGCCAAATGTTCCCAAGTCCCACCAATTTGTTGATCTAAGATGGCTTGTCTGGGCAGAGTTCTACAGTGTGAAAGAGTACAGTTTTTAATCTTGTCTCAGCTTCCAACTAACTGAGGCAAAAATTCTTTCCTCTTCCAGTGTGCATCTGAGGAGCGGGCTCAGGTCAGTCTTCATTGGCTGCAGAACCTTTGAACATTCCTCCATTGTTTTGGCAGGAGAGTCCTTGTTTGAATCCCTAACTCTTACAATAGAAGCTTCATCACAAACATGGAACCTGGTATCATTCCATTAGATGCCAGAGTTTATATTATAAAGAATGGAGGCATCCATTCTGGCATGACTGGGACAGGATGTACCCTATCTTCAGAGGCAGTGATGTTACAGTTTCCAAGTTAGTGACCAGCTCATTGTCTAATGTCAGTAGACTTTGTGACCCAACCTGCAGTGTCTATACCACAGGGGTGCACTGTGCAGTGATTTGGGGCATGGTTCCCTGTGTTTGTTACCTTCAAGTCCAGCATCTTTGAGTCTCAGAGAAACTTCGAATCCCATAATAAACCATTTCTGTATTTAAACCAATTGGTTGCTTATAGTTGTTTGCAAATAAGATCCCATTCTAAAAAAGAATGAATCCTGCAGAATACCAGCTGGGGTCCTCCTATTTTATCATGCAGCTTTTTCCTTCTCAGGATGCATAAACTCTGGTGGGGAGTGAACTGGAATGGTTTAAGCACAGTCACATGACCCTGGAAACTGTACTCTTTCAACATTGAGGTCGATGTCTACTGGGTCAGAAACCCAGTAAACACTTCTTACCCCTTTGAGTTCCCATTTTTTCTCTTATGTCATTTGGTTTTTGTGGCACTTTCTGACACCAGTCACTGCCAAACACATCACATATTGATTGAATCTCAATACTGTAATGATGCAGAGAGACCAAGTTCTTTGGTAGTAGGGTTACTAGGCTCTCCGAGAATTCAGAGGAAGTTGCATTCTTGTTTAACCCTGTCTGAGCAATGCTTGGCCATTAAGGAAGTTTTTGTTAGAGGTCAGCATGACCATGGGGTCTGGTGTTACTCAAATTTCCCTTTTGATTATAGTCATCCATTCCTAGTGATTGCTAAGGGAGTTGCATGTACAAGAATAACAGTGATAGAAGGAAAGTCAGTCTTTAATTTTTGTTGTGTCTTAGGCAGTATACCATATTTTAAGAGACCTCTGGTAAGGTAGGTCCTGTTTATGGACCTTCTTTTGTAAACTATTCAGGCAATATGCCCTCAGTTCAGGGAAGCTTCTTTCACTCATTACTTCCTCTTTTACCATCCCTGTCACACTCCTGGATGAACCTTAGATCTTAGTAATACTATTGGAAACTCATTGTCACATACCTGTCAGCACTTGGTGGAGGGACACCATAGAGAGGATGGCATGAATGTGATTATCCTCAGCACAGACCTCATTTAAGCTACCAACTGGGGCTAGTCCTGGCCCAGCTATGTGGAAGGAGGCGACAAGAGGAGATAATAAGATTTCCTTCTTGTAGAGCAGGTCTTCAGCAGAGAGCAAAGAGGAGTGAAAACAAACGGAGTCATGTCCTCTCATCCTTTAAACCCCACAGCTCCACCCACTAGGAAACCTGTTGAAGCACTGCACTGGCAACTGACCAAATCAAATAAATACTCATTGCACCATGGGGTGTTAAATAAAGGGGAGAGGGACTGGGAGAAAAGAGGAGCTTTGTGAGTTCCTCTATCCCCAGGCCAAGTGGACACAGAGGTGCTACCAACCTGCAGAAGTGCTACCAACTCCAGATGCTGATGGGGTTGGATTCCAGTTTCTTCTCCATCCAAGATACCTGTTACTAGGTAGAAGTAAATCTTTCACCCCAAACTAGCCCAACAATCTGCATACAGAGAAAACAGCATATGCTTAAAGGTACAATAAGAGAAAAGATAAAGAATGTCAGGAGTTTAGGTTCCAGTTAGACTTTGAGTATTTAAGGCAACAAATACTTCTTCCATCCCCCTATTTAAAAACTAAGGAAACAAATTAGTTATATGCTGTCAAACATATTTACATGTATAAATCACTCATCATAAAAATTACTTCCAAAAAGATAAAATTGAGCCAAGCCTGGTGGTATGAGCCTATAATCCTGTAGCTTAGGACGCTAAAGGTAGGAGAATCGCAAGTTCGAGGCCAGCCTCAGCAACTCTGTGAGGCTCTCAACAATTTAGTGAGAGCCTACTACAAGATAAAAAGGGCTGGGGATGTAGCTCAGTGGCAAAGAGCCCCTGGGTTCAAGCCCCAGTTTAAAAAAAAAAAAAAATATATATATATATATATATATATATATAGATATATAGATATAGATATATAGATAGATAGATATAGATAAAATAGGCCTTTAAATTACAAATAAAAACCATTTCCCCGGCCCTTGTTTTATACCAGGATTATGTTTTAAAGGATTATGATATTTTATTTGCTAGATTTCTCAGGTCCCCTCAGGTTTAAACCAAGATTCAGAACCCTAATTGATGCCTTGGCAATAATTTATAATTCTGTGGTTTTGGGATAATTAAGCTGTCATGATGTACTACTGAAGTGATAGAAATTCCTGGCTATTTCCGAGGATTTTAAAGTGACGTAAAAATAACGATAGAGAAAAGGTTTCCTTTATCTGGCCTTTTACTGGTACCAATGCTCCTTGCCTTTTGTAATGCCAGAATTCACCTTGTGTTTTTGTACTGCTTCCTATACCTGTGAGTTACAATGTTTGCTCTCTGAGACCTTTGTCCTCTAGTTGGATCATCTTTATCCCAATCTAGTTGATGACCATTGATAACTTTCCAATCACCTTCCTATATTAATTGAAGATTTCTTAGACTTTAGGAATATATTTTGATTCTGTCAATTATTACCCGGTTGACCATTGTGAAGGGGCAGTTAGGGAGGGTCAGAAGCCCCAACTAGGATTTCCCCAAAGAGAAGGAGTAGCACAAATCAAGGATAGGTAACCATAAGTCACAGTTTGAGCCATTGTCTCTCTTCCCCCAAAAAACATGTTTTGGAAAATGCTACTTTAAATGATTTTTCAGAAAAAAAAAATTAACATGGTCCATTAAGTTTGTGAAAAAGTGCATAATATTTATCTCTCTTGGAGACTTAAAATGCACATTAGTACATTAAAGGTTCTGATAAATAACCCTGGCAAAAGAATGTTGATTAATTTTCTATAACTTAGATTTATCAAAATTTATCTGACCATAAGGGACACTTTTTCTGAAGAAATTCCATTTCATTAAAATTTCTACAATTTGTGATCCGGAAAATGTCTTGGGAGAAGTGTTATCAGCTTGTGGCATCAAGGATCCAAAATGAAGTAATGGATAATAAAACAAAATGAGGCAATAAGCCAGAAAAAATGAAAGTCATGGGAAGCTCTTTCTTCCTCCTCCCCCTCCTCTACCTCCTCTTCTTTCTTTAGGAGAGTATGGGAGAAGGTTGATTATGTTTATAGACTGGGGCAAGAAGCCTGAAGAGGTGTATAGATTGTCATTAAAGAGAAGGGATGATCGGAGGAGTCAGGTAAGAACCTATGTTCCCAGCATCCAAAATGATGGATTATTACTGCACATATTTTATAGATAAGAAACTGGAGGTTATTCATCTGTGATATGATTATTTGCAGGGTTCTCCTCAGCTCTTTCCTTATCCTCTATTTGAAAGTCTGAATTCTTAGGGGTAGGGTATGGCTCAGTGGTAGAGCACTTGCCTAGCATGTACAAGGCCCTGGAGTTGATCTCCTGCAACCAACACACACACACACACACACACACACACACACACACAAAGAATGAAAGAAAGCCATAAGTTTTCCCTTGTGAATTTATGTCAGCTTCAGGAGAAATAGTAGTGAATATAAATTTAAGATAATCATTTTGGGTAGGGCTTTTGATAACTGGAATTTTTCTTTTGTTTTTCTCTGCAACTTTGGATTTCATTTTTTATAATGTGAAGGCTTTAGTAAAATTCTACTAGCCTTCTGGGAAGGATTAATTAGAAATCTAGACAAAGGGGCTGGGGATATAGCTCAGTTGGTAGAGTGTTTGCCTCGCATGGGCAAGGTCCTTGGTTCCATCTTTAGCACCACCAAAACATAAATAAATAAATAAATAAATTTTAAAAATAAACAGTAGACAAAGGAGAACTAATCAATAAAGTTTATTTAGGTTTTCTGAAAAACTTTTGACAGTTTTCCAAAACAAATTCTGTAATAAAAACATAAATTGATGAAAATATTTTGCTATAAATAGAGTTGGATTAGAAACAAATTCTAGCAGTGCATAAATATTTTTAAACAGAGATAACTAAAACATTTTTATAGCATCTGTTTTCTGAGTCACAGTTGTGCTTTAAGGTACATTAAATAATGAAAACTGTTTTCCCAGAATATGCTAACAAGCATTCATTAAAAATGAGGTTATTTCTAATGCTTAAGAGATCTGGGAACTGATATTCCCTCAAAATTTCATTCTATATAGAGAAAAATATTTTAGTGTGATTACAATTATCAGTAGACAGCAAGTTCACAAATCACCTTGATGTGTTATTAGCAGATTTTTGGATTAATTTTTTCCATCCTTTATTTACACGTATGACTTTCTCTTCTATCAATCTCCTGATTACCTGTATTTTGGAGACTTTTTTTAAAGATGAGTTTTTAAATATTTGAAAAAAAAATTTCAGAATAAACATGACTAGTATTTTATAAGAGAACTTAGAGATGAATTTAATTTCCATTCATCTTGTTAGCATCAATTTATATGTTGTCATTAGTAAAATGACAAAAATTAGTAAAATGTGTTGGGTTCTCTTTGTGGTAATCAAATAATAATCTTGGCATGAGAGTACAGTCAGTGGATGTTCAGTTTGAATAATTGTTTTCAACAAAGACAAACATCTTTCACATACTAACAAGACTCATTAGTTGTAACTCCAGGATCACAAATACAAAAGATCATCAGGTTTCTCAGAGTTCAAATCAGAAATATCTTTCTGATGGGTGTTTTCCTGGATGAAATAAAGCATAAACTGAACATTAAACACCAACTGGACATTTGCAACTAGAGTTCTCTGCCAGTTCTTTGGAGAAAAATTTTTTTGAAAAATCTACAATCTAGTTGGGAAGCTACAAGCACACAAAAGAATCATGAAAGACAGTTTACAGTTTAGGGTTGACTCTGTATTATATAGAATTGCCCTGGCACAAAATTTAGACATTTTGCTTTGACATCTTCCAATATCTTATGACTTTGCTCCTTTCCTACTCCCTGGGTCTTTCTCTCTAACTTTCCATGTACCCTGGGTACCTTCTCCTTCCCACCAGGTCTGACCTTAAGCACCTACTTATTGAATCCAAGATGCCATCAATTGTGAAATATGTCATTCTTTTTTGATACCAGCAAGGAAAAAAATGATCAATTAAGTGATATCACAATGCTTTCTTACAATTTACATTTTTTAATAATTTAGAATATTAAAATAATTCTAAATTAGAGGTTTTAAAAATACCTAACATTTTTGTGCATACATGAAAAGAGAAATGTAAGGTAATTAAATTAGATAAACCATTAATATTTTCCAAATTCATCATGTTCAGAATCCAACTCTTTAGAATTGCTTTTTCACTCCCTGGTTGTTGATATGTCACACTTTACCATGATCATGCTGTATCAAGAGCACTGATAACACACCACTTCTTACAAGAGGGTTACACTACTTTCTCCCAAATGTCAAGGCACTGGCACCCTATCTGCAAGTGTTGAAGTACGTGAGTGGGACCGTAGAGCTATTCATGGCAATCATAATTAGAGATTATAAAATAGTAAACCATTTTCAGAGACTGAGTCTTAGCATTGATGAAAAATATATTTGTTAGGACGAAAATAATGTTGTTAAACTAATTTTATTGAGTTATAAATGACTAGCCCCAGATTCAATGGGGGCTAGTTTTTGTTTTGTTCAGTTTTGATTTTTGATGTTGTTAAATTTCTTGGACCTATGTATTATTATTTTCCATTGAATTTGAAAAATATGTTAGGCATTATTTCTCCAACTATTTTCCACTTACTGTTTCCTGGAATCTCAATTATACATCTACTGCATCACTTGACATTGTCACAAAGGGCCTTGAGTCCTTGGTCAGTATAAAAAAATATTTTTAATTTTCTTTTTTTACAGCGAATTTAGGTTTACAGAAAAAAATTATGAGTGGAAAAAAATGGAGTTCCCACATATCTCCTCTTCCTCTGCATACAGTTTCAACTGTAACTAACAGTTTGATGAATTTGTTAAAATTGATAACCCAATGTTGATAAATCAGGTTTAAAATGAAGTCCATACTTCACATTAAAGTTCAATCTTTATGTTGTGCATTCTGTGGCTTTTGACAAATATGTGATAACATATCCACATTACATTATCACAGAACATAGTTTTACCTCCCTACAAATCTCCTGAGCTCTACTCTTCATTTCTCTTTTCCCCTTGACCTCTGTCTCCATAGTTTTGTCTTTTCCAAAATGTCTCAAGGTTGGAATCATACAATATGTAGTCTTTTCAGACAATTTTTTGAATTTTCACTATAGAGGATTTAAGAACAAAATAAATTCTTAGGGATCTATCAACCAACTTTAATAATTAGCAACTCTTGATCCATCTTGTTTCATCTGCATTCATTCATTAATTTGCCCCACTCCTATTTATTTTGAAGTATATACTAGCAATCATATAATTTTACCCACAAGTATTTCAGTATTTATCATTAACAAACAAGTTTTAAAAAATGTATCCACATAGTCATCAAGAATAGAGACAATAATAAACACTGGATAGGATGTGTAGGAAAAGGAACACTGTGGAAATCTTTATGGCATTTCCTCAAAAGACTAGGCATGGAACAACCATATGATTATATATGGTCCAGGTATATTACTCCTTGATATTTACCCTGAAGAATTGAAGTCATCATACTAGAGTGATACATGTTTATAGCAGCACAGTTCACAATAGGCAAAATATGGAATCAGTCTAGGTATCCATCAATGGGTGGATGGATAAGGAAAATGGGGTATATATATATAATATACATATATATATATTATATATATATATACACACACACACACAATGGAGTTTTATTCAGTCATAAAGAAAAATGAAATTATGTTGTTTACAGGAAAATGGATGGAATTAGAGAACATTATGTTAATCAAAATAAGCCAAATTCAGAAGGTCAAGGGTTATGTTTTCTCTCATATGTGGAAACTAGAGAGGAAAAAGGAAAAGAAAGTGGTGGGGAAGGATCTCATGAAAATCAAAGGGAGTTCAGCAGAGGAAAGGGACTGAGGGATGGAAGGAAAGGGAGGGGGAAGTGCTGGGGGGTGATATTTGCCAAATTATATTTTTGTACTGTTTGTGTATGAATATGTAAATCCCAAGAGAAACTAAAATGCACCAATAGAAAGTGTGGGAAGAAAAAAATGTAGCTACAATGCCATTACCAGACCCTAATAAGTTCTTAAAATAATAATTTAAGAATGATTACAAATTCTTTAATTCTTATTATAATCACATTAAAAAGTGTTCAAATTCCCAATTATTTCATGAATGCCATAATTTTCACAGTTTGTTAGAATCAGTATAAAAATATTTATTAAGTGCAATAAAGATAGGGGGAAATCAGGAGAGAGTCAGTCATGGCCAGCCAAGAGGAGCACATTTCATGAAGGATGATGGGTCATTCAACCCTTACAAACGCTGCAGAGGCCAGTTTGAGAAAAGGGCTAAAGTGTGTCTGCTGCACTTAACAAGAGGAGTCTTAATAAATTGTCCTTTGGTGGTAGTGAGAAGCGGGGCAGTGATTGGGTCCAGATTGCAGAATTGAAAACTAAATGGGTCTTAAACATAAGTTTCAGAAAAAGCTTTCAGAATTCTTGGCTATGAAGGGAAAGAGAAAGGTGATAATCAGAGTGAAATCATGGGTAAAATTTTTTTTTAAAGACAGGAAAGTCATAGAGCATATTTAATGCTGTTGGGAAAGAACAGAAAAAAAATGTATTAATGCATAAGCAAGGTGTTAGTGCCTGAAAGAAAGCTCTTGTGTATAGAGGGGATGAAAACCTGAACAGAGAGGAGAAAGAAATGGCATTATAGAAACAAAGGCCTCTTCCACAGTGATAGAAGGGCAAACACGGATACAAATGTGTAGATTTGATTGTTAGGGCTCAGGAATTCAGGGTGCATCCTGTTTGATGAACAGTAGAAGCTGAGTTCAGGTACTGAGAGTAATGGCAGGAGATTATTATCAGCAGAAAAATGAGGATTAAAGTAGATTTCCTGCAGTACAAAGAGGTTCTAGAAGTCGGCAGTAATACTGAGGATCCAGCTGTTAGAGACAGATATGATTCAGGCACCAACCTGTGCACTGGTGTGATTTTTCTCTTTAGTTTAAACTCAGGATGTAATGTAATTGTCACAAATCACATTTTAAAAAAAAAGCTTAAGGGAAGTGAAGAATATTCATTGTTTATTACTTGTGCTCTATTTGTTTGGTGATCTTCAGATTAGGTAACCACCTTTTAGGAATCAAAACGAGGAAGTTCCTGATTTATTATTATTTTCCCTGAAAGTAAGTCTAGTATCATCCATTCAGTGGTCAAATTTTCTTATGAGCATCTTTTGTACAGTTGGTTTGTTTGAATAGGATTCAACAGGACCTACACATTGCATTTTGTTGGTAAGGTTTTTGATTTTTTTTTTGGTCAGGCTGGGTATTGAACTCAGGGCCTTGTACATGGCAGGCAAGTACTCTACCACTGAGCTACATCACCAGCCCTTGGTGGGGTTCTTCAACTTTCTTTTAGTTTGCAACAGTTCCCCTTGCAGGTCTTTGTCTTATAAAGCTGCCCCCATTCTGGATTTGAGATTTAGGTGCATAGCTATGAATTTCCTGCTACATTGCATTAGGAGGCTGGTACAAGGCCTTGGTGGCTTGATCTTTGTGATATTAAAGTTGATGTATAAATTTAGGTGGTTAGACTAATCTACCCATTACAGCATTCCCCATTAGCCTTTCACCTTAACATTATTTCATTAAGTTATAAATGGGCGAAGTTTAATTAGGAATTGGGTGATATTTTAATTAATTCCTCCTGCAAATATTAGTTGGCATTTAACTCACATGGGAAAACAGAATGAATGGTTGTATCTACCCTTTTATTTATTTATAACACAACTTCATTCCCATTTTTAAAGGGAGTAAAAAACGAAACAGAAACTAACCAAAATTTGGCCTACTTATTGGTCTTATATGCTGTTGTGTGAATCAATGGTTGTAATAAAGGGTTTACAAAAGTATACCCTTAGAACAAAACCAAGGAAAGTGTGCTAGGGGGCCAAAGCAAGGGGCCCTCAGGTAAGACCCAACTGGAAGAGACAGGACTGGAAGCCACATACACAAAGAACATGGTTAGGGGCTCAGGTTGTAGCCAGGCCCGGGACTGGAGCTCGAAGGGTCAGGGTTAGGGAGGGCTGGGTTGGGTGGGAGCAGCATGCAAGGCCAGAGAACCTGGGAGGGAGGGGATCGCCCTAGGGCAAGGTCGGCACTAGGCCCAAGTCCACGGCCAGGTGTCAATTTTTGGGTTCAAAGGGGGCCCAGGCAAGGGCTGGGGCTTTGTTTTTCATAGGGAGCCTTCAGGGCTCAGAGGCCAGCCAATTTCACTCCTCTGCCCCAGGTGAGTAGTTCCTCAGAGAGAGACCCTGACCAAAGGAGGGCACTGTGATAGGATACCTTTGGTTCAAGATTGGTCCCTGGGGAGCCAGAACACATTCGAGGTGCCCAGGCAAGGGAGAAGCAGGGGGAGGGTCCAGGAAGTGTCAGGATACCACAGTATAAGGGGAACAGAGGGGAGGCACAGGAAAGCGCCCAAACAAGGTGCCGGAAAACAAGGGACAGGGACAGGGTGCTCGAGAAGGGCGGCTGGTATTCCGGCAAAGAGCCAGGCCCAGGAATGGAGAGCCAAGTGCCAGGGCCCGGGGCCTGGGCGCCATTAAAACGGACAGGGCTGGGGAGGGGAGGGAGGAGAGAAAGGGGAGCCAGTAGCATAGGGAGAGGAGGGCTCAAGGCCCAGGTTCACTGCTGGGTGTAAGGGTTGGGGAGAAGGGCCTGGGCTTAGGAGGCCAAAGGGCCCAGGTATGGGGCAGGGCTACATTTTCCCAAAGGGATCCCACAGAGCCAAACCCCCAGGTCCAGTCCCCTGGCCCTGGTGAGCATCTTTGGAAAGGGATCTGGAAAAGGGGCCCAGAAGGGACAGAATGACAGGAGGGCTGAAGGAGGGCACAGCATGAAGGGCCAGAGGAAGGGTGTTGGTGGTGGTGGGGGGGCGGCAAGAACCCAGAAAGGAGCACAGAATATGGAACTAAAGGAGGGCCCAGGCCAGGGGAGAGAATAGAAGGGCGGGGATGTGCAGGCAGGCAGCACAAGGGTTCTGAGGTGCAGGGAAGCGGCCCAAGGGAGGAGCCCACAGTTCAAGCCCAGGGACACACAGAGCAAGAAGGGCCACCAAAGGCTCAAGCAAGGAGCCAGGCCAGGGAATGGAGAGCCAAGGGCCAGGGCTGGGGCAGGGGGCTCAGGAAAGTGGACAAGGCTGGGGAGGAAAGGCAGGTGATCTGGCAGGGGGGAGCTAGGCTCCAAGACCAGGGCCACTGCCAAGTGTCATGGTTCTGGGTGCAGGACCAAGGGCCCAGGGAGAGCATGGGGCCCAAGTGAGGGCCAGGGCTCTGTTTCTCATAAGGAGCCCTGGCCCAGTTGAGAATTCAGGGACAGTGACCTAGCAAATGGGGTCTGGAAAGGGAAGGGGGTCAGGAGGAGGGCCAGGAAACATGGCTGGTGTGGCAGTGGGTGCACAGAGGGGCGACAACCACTGCCGCAGTCTGGCTGCAGCAAAATAACTGGGGGGTGACGAACAACTTGTGTAGATTGATACAGCAGGAGTGGGAGCCATTTATTGTAGGACAGGAGTGGTATATATACATTCCACACAGCTTATGTTAATTAACATAAACTAGATACAGCAGTCAACCAATAAGAAATCTCCACACTTAATGGCTCGCTGGCATTACTTCACAAACCACTCCCCCTGGCAAAATGCCAGGCGCCATCTTGACTTATTTACAGACCCTAACAAACCACATCCCAACCCAGTAGTCAAGGTAAGGGACAGAACCCACTGACAGAGGAAGGGAAAACCAAGGAGCAGGACCCCCGTGAGCGGCAGGGGAAAACACGAGTGCACTGCCTGGTGTCAGGGTTCGGGAGCAGGGCCCAGACAGAGAGGCCAAAGGACCCAGGCAAAGGGCAGCACTACGTTTTTCCAAAGGGAGCATGCAGGGCCAAGAGGCCAGGTCCAGTGCCCTGGCCCCGGTGAGCATCCTGGAAAGGGGATTGGGAAAAGGGGCCTGGAAGGGACAGGGCAAGGAGAAAGGGGCTCTGTGAGGAGTATGAGACAGAGGGAGGTGCAAGGGGCATTGAGAGGAACGCGCTAGAAGGCCCAAGCAAGGGGCCCTCCGGTCAGACCCAACAGGAAGCGATGCCAAGCTATGCCAAGCAACACGAGGAACCCAGTCAGGGGCTCAGGCGAGCAGCCAGATCCGGGGACAGGAGCACCAAGACTCAGGGTTAGGGAGGACTGGGTTGCAGTAGGGGCAGCATGCAAGGCAATAGGGCAGGGGAGGGAAGAGAGGGGATCATTCAGGCCTAGATCAGTGCAAGTCCCACATCAATTGCTAGATTTTAAGATTCCAGCAACAAAGGGGACCCAGGAGAGGGGCAGGGCTGTGTTTCTCATAGTGAGTTTTCAGGGCTCAGAGGCCAGCCAATTCCACTCCTCTGTCCCAGGTGAGTAGATCCTCAGAGAGGGACCTGAACCAAAGGAGGGCCAAAGAGGGCATTGTGAGGGGATACCTGGCATGCAAACTTGTGGGGTGGAGGGTCAGTGGGAGCCAGGACCCATATAAGGAGCATAGGCTAGGGAGAAGCAGGGGGAAAGGAGGGTCAGAGCACCGCCAGAATACCACAACCCAAGGGGGATGGAGGTGAGGCACAGGAGGGGGCTGGAAAAAGAGGCCTGAAATCAAGAGACAGGGACAGGGTTCTCCAGAAGGGCAGCCAGGGGCTCAAGCAAGGCCCAGGCCCAGGAATGGAGAGCCAAATGTGAGTGTTGGGGTGTGGTGCATGTAAAGGGACAAGGCTGTGGAAGGGGGGGAGGAGAGAAAGGGGAGTGGGTGGCATAGGAGGAGGAAGGCCCAAGGCCCTGGTCCACTCCTGGGTGTCAGGGTTTGGGAGCAGGGCCTGGGCTGAGGAAGGCCAAAGGACCCAGGCAAAAGGCAGGGCTACATTTTCTCAAAGAGAGCCCGCAGGGCCAAGAGGCCAGGTTTAGTGTCCTGACCCTGGTGATCATCCTGGGAAGGGGATCAGGAAAAGAGGCCTTGCAGGGACAGGGACAATAGGAGGGCCTAAGGAGGGCAGAGCCTGAAGTGCCAAAAAATGGGTGTGAGTGGGGTGGGGTCCAGGACCTTAGCAAGCAGCCAGGGAAGAGGAAAAACCCCTATAGGTGGGAGACCCCTCCCACCAGTGTGTCTAGGGGAGCTCATATACTGCCAGAGCCAGAGTAGAGGAGTTTGTCCTGCAGCCGGAAGAACCCTCCCACCTGGGTGTCCAGGGAGCCCTTATAGGACATCACCCAATGTAGGAGGGATTCACTCTTCTAGGCAGGAGACACCTCCCACCTGGGTGTTAGTGGAAGCTCCAATACCTCAGCAGCCAGAATAGAGGGGACCCGCCCCTTCATGCGGGAGACCTTTCCCGCCTGGTTGTCTGGGGGAGCTCCTACACAACCACAGCCAGGGTAGAGGGGACTCACCACTGAAGGCGGTAGACCCCTCCCACCTGGGTGTCAGGGGAAGCTCCTATACTGCTGCAGCCAGGGTAGAGCATACTTGCCCCTCCAGGCAGAAGACCCCTTTCACGTGGGTGTCCGGTGGAGTTCATATTACCCTGCAGCCACAGTAGAGGGGACTCGCTCCTCCAGGCGGGGAACCCCTCCCACCTGCTTGTCATGGGAGCTCCCATACCCCAGCAGCCTTGGTAGGGTCGACAAGCCCCTCCTGGTCATAGACCCCTCCCATCTGGGAATAGGGGGGAACTTGTATACCAGTGCAGCCAGGGTAGAGGGGAATCGCCTTTTCAGGCGGAGACCCCTCCCACCTGGGTGTTGGGGAAGCTCCTTTACCTCCGCAGCAGGGGTAGAAGGGACTCGCCCTTACAGACAGGAGACCATTTTCACCAGGGTGTCGGGGGCGGGGGTGGGGGTGGGGAGCTCATATATTACCACAGCCAGGGTAGAGGTGTTTGCCCTTGCAGGGGGGAAACCCCTCCCACCTGAGTGTCCAGGGAGCTCTTATATGGTGCCAGCCAAAGTAGAGGGGACTTTCTCCTCCATGCGGGAGACCCTTCCCACCTGGGTGTCTGGGGGAGCTCCTATACCGCTGCAGCCAGGGTAGAGGGGACTCACCACTCCAGGCGAAATACCCCTCAAGGCAGGAGACCCTTCCCACCTGGGTGTCAGTGAAAGCTACTATATCACCACATCCAGGGTAGAGAAAACTCGCCCCTTCAGGTGGGAGAACCCTCCCATCTGAGTGAGGGGGGGAGGCTAGTATACCACTGCAACCAGGGTAGAGAGGACTCACCCCTGAAGGCAGGGGAGCCCTCCCACTTGGGTGTCTGGGGGAGCTTGTACACCTCCTCAGCCAGGATAAAGCTGACTCACCTCTCCAGGAGGAAGACCCCTCCCAACTGGGTGTAGGAGGAGCTCCATTACTGCTGCAGCCTGGGTAGAGGGGAATCTCCCCTACAAGCGGGAGATCCCTCCCACCAGGCTGTATGGGGAACTCTTATACCTCCACAGCTAGGGTAGAGGGGACTTGCCCCTCTAGGCCGGTTACTATCCCACCTGGGTGTCAGGGGGACCTCCTTTGCACCCACAGCCAGTGTACAGGGGATTGGACTCTCCAGGCGGGAGGCCCCTCCAACCTGAGTGTCAGGGAAAGCTAGTATACCACTGCAGCCACTGGTATACTAGTTGTACATCTCCTCAGCCAGGATAGAGCTGACTAGCCCCTCCAGGCAGGAGACTCCTCACACCTGAGTGTCGGGGCTGAGCTCCTATAGCGCAGCCTGGGTAGAGGGGACTTGCCCCTCCAGGCGGGAGTCACATCCCACCTGGGTGTCATGGGGAGCTCTTATACTGCCCCAGCCAGGGTAGAGGGAACTTGCCCCTCCAGGTGGTATATCCATCCCACCTGGGTGTTGGGGGAGCACTTATATCACCGCAGGCAGGGTAGAGGGGACTCTTCCCTCCAGTCAGAGACTGCTCTCACCTGTGTGTCAGAGGAGCTCCTATACCACAGCATCCAGCATAGAGGGGACTCGCCCCTCCAGGCGGGAGACAATCTCACCTGGATGTGTGTGTGAGGGGCTCCTATACTGCCCTAGCCAGGGTAGAGGGGAGTAGCCCTTCCAGGCGGGAGACCCTCCCACCTGGGTTTTGGGGAAGCTCATATACTGCCGCAGCCATGCAAGAGGAGACTCCTCCCTCCAGACAAGAGACCCCTGCCACCTGGATGTCTGCAGGAATTCCTATACCCCAGCAGTCAGGCTAGAGGGGACTCACCCCTCCAGCCGTGAGACACTCCA
>NW_026000229.1:47290154-47302292 GCF_001458135.2 Marmota marmota marmota | reverse complement strand
AGCTCGTATATGGCCGCAGCCAGGATAGAGGGGAATTGCCCCACTAGGCGGGAGACCCCTCACACCTGGTTTTCAGGGGAGCTCTTATACCCCTGAAAGGCAGGGTAGAGGGGACTTGCCCCTCCAGGAGGGAGACTAGTGCAACCTGAGTGTCTGGTGGGGGGGATTCTATACCGCCCAAGCCAGGGTAGAGGGGACTCCCCCTTGCAGGCGGGAGACGCCTCCCAACTGGGTGTCAGGTGGAACTCTTATACAACAGCAGCCAGGGTGGAGGGGACTCGCCCCTGTATGCGGGAGACCCTCCAACCTGGGTGTCGGAGAGCTCCTATACTTCCTCAGCCAGGGTAGAGGGGACTCGCCCCTCCATTCAAGGGACCCCCCCACACACACACCTGGGTGTCTGAGGGATCTCAAACACCGCTTCAGCCAGGGTAGAGAGGACTCGCCCCTCCAGGCCAGAGACCCCTGCAACCTGGGTGTCAGGAAAAGCTAGTGTACCACTGCAACCAGAGTAGAGAAGACTCGCCCCTTCACAGGGGAGACCCTTCTCATTTGGGTATGGAGGGGGGGAGCTCCTAAACGCTGCAGCTAGGGTAGAGAGGACTCACCTCTCCGTATGAGAGACCCCTCCCACCTGGGTGTTGGGGAAGCTCCTATACCGCCACAGTCAGGGTAGAGGAGCATCGTCCCTCCAGGCAAGAGACCACTCCCACTTGGATGTCAGGGGGAGCTCATATACCTCTGCAGCCAGGGTAGACGCGACTCATCCCTCCATGAGGCAGACATCTCCCAAATGCGTGTAGGTGGAACTCCATTACTGCTGCAGCCAGGGTAGAGGGGAATCGCCCCTACAGGCAGGAGACCCCTCCCACCAGGGTGTCTAGGAAACTAGTATACCTCCACAACCAGGGTAGAGGGGACTCGACCCTCCAGGCCTCAGAACACTCCCACCTATGTATCTGGGGAAACTCATATACCTCCGCAGCCAGGGTAGAGGGGACTTGCCCCTCCAGGCCTGAGACTCTCCCACCTGGGTGATGGGGGGAGCTCTTTAACCACCGATGCCAGTGTAAAGGGGATTCGTCCCTCCAGGTGGGAGACCCCTCCAACTTGAGTGTCAGGGAAAGCTAGTAAACCACTGCAGCCAGGGAAGAGGGGACTCGCCCCTTCAGGTGGGAGACCCCTCCCATCTGGCCATGGGGGGGGAGCTACTATATTGCAGCAGCCATGGTAGATGGGACTCGCCCCTCCATGCAAGAGACCCCTCCCACCTGGGTGTCTGGTGGTAGCATGTACACCGCCTAAGCCAGAGTTGAGGGGATACCACTCCAGGCGGGAGACCCCTCCACCTTTGTGTTGGGGGAGCTTCAGCCAGGGTAGAGGATACTAGCCCTTCCAAGTGGGAGACCCCTAACATGTGGGTGACAGGGGGAGCTCACGTACCGCCCCAGCCAGGAGAGAGGGGACTTGCCCCTACAGGCGGGAGACCCCTCCCACCTGGGTGTCCAGGTAGAGTTCCTATACTGCCTCAGCCAGGGCATAGGGGACTTGCCCCTCTAGGCGGGAGACCCATTCCACCTGGGTGTCAGTGGGAGCTTTTATACTGCCACAGCCAGAGTAGTGGGGACTTGCCCCTCCAGGTGGTAGACCCCTTCCATCTGGGTGTCCTGGAGAGCTCGTATACCACCTTAAGCAGGGTAGAGGGGACTCGCCCCGCCATGTGGGAGACCCCTTTCACCTGAGTGTCAAGGAAAACTAGTATACAATGCAGCCAGAGTAGAGGGGACTCGCCCCTTCAGGCAAGAGACCCCTCCCACCTGTGTATGGGGGGAAGCTCTTATACTGCCGCAGTTAGGGTAGAGGTGACTCTCTCCTCCAGGTGGGAGACCCCTCTCTCCTGGGTGTCCAGGGGAGCTTGTATACGGAGTTGCCAGGGCAGAGTGGCAACTCCCACTAGGCGGGAGATCCTTCACACCTGGGGGTCAGGGGAGCTCTTATAACGCCTCAGCCATGGTAGAGAGGACTCGCCCCTTAAGTCTGGGGACTCCTCCCATATTGGTGTCTGAGGGAGCATGTATACCGCTGCAGCAAGGGTAGAGGGGACTTGCCCCTTCAGGCGGGAAGCCCCTCCCACCTGGGTTTCCTGGGGGAGGGGGCTTGTATATAGTTTCAGGACTCCAGGCGGAAGACCACATTCACCTGGGTGTTCAGGGAGTGCCTATCCTGCAGCAGCCTTGGTAGAGGGGACTCGCCCCTCCAGGCAAGAGTCCCCTCCCACTTGATTTTTGGGGGCTGCCCATATACTGCCCCAGCCAGGAGAGAGGGGACTGGCCCCTCCAGGCAGGAGGCCCCTCCCACCTGGGTGTCCAGGATCTTGTTTACTGCATTAGGCAGGGTGGAGGGTACTCGCTCCTCAAGGCAGGAGATCCCTTCCATCTTGCTAAGGGGGGGGGGTGCTTGTATACCCCTGCAGCCAGGAGAGAGAGGACTCGCCCCACTAGGCGGGAGACCCCTAAACCCTAGTTGTCAGGGGAGCTCATATACTACCAGAGGCAGGGAAGAGGGGACTTGCCACTTCAGGCAGGAGACCCCTCCCACCAGGGTGTATGGGGGAGCTCCTATACCACCGCAGCCAGGGTAGAGGGGACTTGCCCCTCTAGGGTGGAGACCTCTCCAACTGTGTGTAGGGGGAGCTAGTATACCACTGCAGCCAGGGTAGGGCAAACTCGCCCCCCAGAGGAAGACCACTCCCACCTGGGTGTTGGGGAGAGCTCCTATACAGCCTCAGCCAGGGTAGAGGGGACTTGCCTCTTCAGGCAGAAGAGCCCTCCTACCTGGGTGTTGGACAGGGGGCTCCTATGCGGCTGCAGCCAGGGTAACAGGGACTCGCCCTTCCAGGCAGAAGGCCCCTCCCACCTGGGTGTCAGGGGGAGCTCTTATACTATCTCAGCCAGGGTAGAGGGAACTTACCCTTCCAGGCTGGAAACCCTTCCCACTTAGGTGTGTGGGGGAGGAGCTCTTATACCACAGCAGCCAGGGTAGTGGGGACTCGCCCCTCCAGACAGGGAACCCCTCCCACCTGGGTGTTGCAGGGAGCTTGTATACCACCTTAGCCAGGGTAGAGAGGACTAGCCCCTCCAGAAGGGAGACCCCTCCCACCAGGGTGTCAGGGGGAAATCTTATACCACAGCAGCCAGGGTAGAGAGGACTAGCCCTTCCAGGAGGAAGACCCCTCCCACCTGGGTGTTTCAGGGAGCTTGTATACCACCTTAGCCAGGGTAGAAGGGACTAGTCCCTCCAGGTGGGAGACTCCTCCACCTGGGTGTCAGGGAATGCTAGAATACCACTGCAGCCAGGGTAGAGGGGACTTGTCCCTTCAGGCGGGAGAACCCTCTCATCTGGGTATGGGGAGGAAGCTCCTATACCTCAGCAGCCTGTGTAGAGCAGACTCGCCCCTCGAGGCGGGAGACCCCTCTCACCTGAGTGTCAGGGGGAGCTAGTATAAGCCCAAGCCAGGGTAAAGTGGACTCACCCTACTAGTCAGGAGACCCCTACATCCAAGGTCTCCGGGGAGCTCTTATACTGCCACAGCCAGGCTATATGGGACTTGCCCCTCTAGGCCTGAGATGCCTTTCACCTGGGTGTCAGGGGTTGCTCATATACAGCAGCATCCAGGGTAGAGGGGACTTGCCCTTCCAGGAAGGAGATCCCTCCGACCTGGATGTTGCAGGGAGCTTGTATACCACGTTAGCCAGGGCAGAGGGGACTGGAGGTGCAAGTCCCCTCTACCCTGGATGTGGTGGTATATGAGGTTCCTCCGAAACCCTGGAGGGGGCGGGTCACCTCTACCCTGGCTGTGGCTGTTTTGAGCTTCCCATGACACCCAGATGTGAGGGGTCTTCTGCCTATAGGGGTGAGTTGCCTCTACCCTGGCTGTAACAGTATAGGTGCTCCCATGGACACTCAGTTGGGAGTGGTCTCCCACGTGGAGTGGGGAATCCCCACTACCCTGGCTGGTGGGTTATAGGAGCTCCCCTGACACCCATGTGGGAGGGGTCTCCCATCTGGAAGGGCGAGTCCCCTCTCTCCTAGATGCAGTGGTATATGGGGAGAAAGGGGAGTAAGGGGAGCCAGTAGTGCAGGGAGAGGAGGGCTCAAGGCCCAGGTTCCCTGCTGGGTGTTCCTCAGCAGGGCCTGGGCTGAGGGAGGCCAAAGCCCCCAGGCAAGGGGTACTGCTACCTTTTCCCAAAGGAAGCCGCAGGGCCAAACATCCCAGTTCTAGCCCCTGACCTTGGTGAGCATCCTGGGAAAGGGATCTGGAAAAGGGGCCCAGCATGGACAAGGATGGAGGGCACAGCATGAAGTGCTGGAGGAAGGGTGTTTGTGAGGTGCTGGCCAGGACTGCAGAAAGGAGCCCAGGCAAGGGACCTAGAGGAGGGCCCAGGCCAGGGGAGAACAGGGAAGGAAAGGGCCAGGCAGGCGGTGGAGGCACTAGGGTTCTGAGGTGCAGTGAAACCAAGGGGAGCAGGGAAGTGGCCCCAGCGAAGGTCTCAGTTCAAGCCCAGGGAAGCATGGAGCAAGAACAGTCTCCAGAGGCTCAAGCGGTGAGCCAGGCCAGGGGATGGGCCAGGGGTCAGGACAGTGGATAAGACTTTGGAGGGATGGCAGGAGATCTGGCAGGGGGCATGCAGGCTCCTGATCAAGGGCCAGTGCCAGGTGTCATGGTTCCAGGTGCAGGATCAAAGGCCCATAGAGAGCAAGGGGCCCAGGATAGGGGCAGGGCTCAGTTTCCCATAAGGTGCTCTGGCTCAGATGAGAATCCAGGGACAGGGACCTGGCAAAGGCCTGGCAAGTGAAGGGGGCCAGGAGGAGGGCAATGGGAGGGCACAGTGGGGGGTCTCAGTGGGTGGGTCGGGGACAAGATCCAGGACCCAAGCCAGGTACCCAGGCAAATGACCCACCTGACCAACCGTGGATGAGGGACCCAAGGAGCAGGAGACCTGCAAGCGCCAGGGGAAAGCGTGAGGGGAAGGGTAGGAAGGGCTGAGCCAGTACTAAGAGACAGAGAAAAGTGCAAGGGGCACCTAGGGGAGCACTCTGGCAGTCCCAAGCAAGGGGCCCCCAGGACAGACCCAACAGGAAGAGACTCCATGCTACGCCAAGTGACATGAGGAACACTGTCAGGGGCTCAGGTGAGCGTTCAGGCCTGGGGACTGGAGTGCAAAGATCAGGGTTAGGGAAGGCTGGGTGTGGGTAGGGGCAGCATGCAAGGCTAGAGGGCAGGGGAGGGAAGGGAGGGGATCTCTCAGGCCTGGGTTGGAGCAAGTCACATGTTAAATGCCAGGCCTCCAGGTTCAGGAGGCGAAGGGTACTCAGATGAGGGGCACTGCTGTGTTTTCCGTAGGGAGCCTTAATGGCGCAGAGGCCAGGAATTCCACTCCTCTGCCCAGGTTAGTAGATCCTCAGAGAGTGACCTGGACGTAAGGAGGGTCAAAAGTGGCACTGGTGGGGATACCTAGCATACAAAGGTTGTGGGGGTTGTTGGTTGGCAGCAAGGACCCATTCAAGGAGCCCAGGCTAGGGAGAAGCAGGGAAAGCAAAGGATCCTGGCAGTTCCAGGATACCACAGCACCAGTGAAACAGAGGGGAGGTACAGGATGGGGCCAGTAAAAGGAGCCTGAAACCAGCAGATAGGGACAGGGTCCTGGAGAAGGGAGGCCAGAGCCTCAAGCAAGAAGCCGGGCCTAGTAATGGAGAGCCAAGTGCTAGCACCTAGGGCTGGGTGAATGAAAAGGGACATGGATGGGGAGGGAAGGGAGGGGAGAAAGGGGAGCTGGTGGCACAGTGGAAGGGGACTGAAGGCCCAAGTCCACTGCAGGGTGTCAGGGTTCAGAAGCAGGACCCGTGCTGAGGGAGGCCAAAGGGCCCAGGCAAGGGGCAAGGCTACATTTTCCCAAAGGGAGCCTAAAGGGCCATGAGGCCAGGTCCAGTCACCTGGCCTGGGTGAGCATGCTGGAAAGGGATCAGGAAAGCTGGCCTGGCAGAGACAGAAACGACAGGAGGGCCAAACGAGGGCACAGCCTTAAGGGTCACACAGAGTGTGGGTGGGGTAGGGTCTAGGACCCCAGCAAGGAACCCAGGCAAGGGATTTAGAGGAGGGCCCAGGCCAGGGGAGAGCAGGGAAGGGCGGGGCTGCACTAGGGTACTGCAGTAGAGGGAAGCCAAGGGGAGCAGGAAGGTGGCCCCAGGGAGGGGCCCTCAGACAAAGCCCAGAAAACTATGGAGCAGGCAAGCTGGCAGGGGAGTAAAGGGAGGGGATCGCTCAGGGCTGGGTTGGAGCAAAAGTCTCATGTTAACTGTCCACCTTCAAGGTTCAGATGCTGAAAGGGACATAGGCAAGGGGAAGGACAGTTTTTCCCATTAGGGAACACTCAGGGCTCAGAGGTCAGCCAATTCTGCTCCTCTTCCCCTAGTTAGTAAATCCTCAGAGAGGGACCTGCACCAATGGAGGGGCAAAAGAGGGCACTGTGAGGCAATACTTGGTGAGTGGAGGTTGGCGATAGGGATGGTGGGTAGCCAGGACCCATTTGAGAATCCCAGGTTAGGGAGAAGCAGGGGAAAAGGTCCAGGCAGTGCCAGTATACCACAGCACCAGTGGAACAGAGGGGAGGCACAGGAGGACGCCGGTAAAAGGGGCCTTAAACTAAGGGACAGGGTCAGAGTCCATGAGTAGTGCAGCAAGGGGCTCAAACAAGGAGCCAGGCCTAATAATGGAGAACCAAGTGCTAGCACCTGGGGCTGGGGGAATGAAAAGGGACATGGATGGGAAGGGGTGGGAGGCAAGAAAAGGGAGGGGTTGGCACAGGGTTAGGAAGGCTGAAGGCCTGGGTCCACTGCAGGGTGTCAAGGTTCAGGAGCTGTGCTGGCGCTGAGGGAGGCCAAAAAGCCCAGGCAAGGGGCAGGGCTACATTCTCCCAATGGGATCCTGCAGGGCCAAGAGGACTGTCAAGTCCTCTGGCCTGGGTGAGCATCCTGGGAAGGGGATTCGGAAAGCGGGTCTGGTGGAGACAGAAACCACAGGAGGCCAAAGGAGGGCACAGCCTGAAGGTCCACAAGAGAGTTATGGGTGGGTTGGGGGCCAGGACCCCAGCAAAGAGCCCAGGAACGGGACCTAGAGGAGGGCCCAGGTCAGGGGAGAGCAGGGAAGGGTGGGGCCTGTAAGTCAGGTCCTGCAGTACAGGGAAGCCAAGGGGAGAAGAAAGCAGTGCCAGTGAGTGAGAGGCCCTCAGACAAAGCCCAGAAAAGCAAGGAGCAAGAAGGGCTGCCAGAGGCTCAAGCGAGGGTCCAGGCCAGGGAATTGAGAGCCAAGGGCCAGGGCTTGGGCAAGGGACTCTGGACAGTGGACAAGACTTGGGAGGGAAGGCTGGGGTTCCAGCAGGGTGCAGGCAGTCTCCAGGCCCAGGGCCACTGCCAAGTGTCAGGGTTCTGGGAGCAGGACCAAGCACCCAGGGAGAGCAAGGGGCCCAGGCGCGAGGCAAATCTCTGTTTCCCATAGGCTGCCCAGGCCCAGATGAGAATCCAGGGCAAGTGACTTGGCAAAGGAGGCCTACCAAGGGAAGGGGGCCAAGGGGAGGGAGACAGGAGGGCATGGCTGGGGTCGCTGTGGGTGCCCAGAGGTGAGAGAGCAAGGACCCAAGTCAGGCGCCCAGGCAAGGGACCCACCTGACTGACCAATAATGAGGGACCCAAGGAGTTGGAGACCCACAAGCACAGGGGAAAGCACAAGGAGAAGGCGAGGAAGGGGCTGCTCTAGGACCAGGAGTCAGGGGGAAATGCAAGTGGTACCTAGGGGAGTCTGCTGGCGGACCCAAGCAAGGGGCATCCAGGTCAGACCCAACATGAAGAGACTTCATGCTAAAACAAGGGACACGAGGTACGCGGACAGGGGATCAGGAGAGCTCCCAGGCCCTTGGACTGGAGCAAAAAGGGTCAGGGTTAGGGAGGGCTGGGTTGGGGTTAGGGCAGCATGCAAGGTGAGAGGGCAGGGGAGGGAAGGAAGGGTAACTGCCAGGCCTCAAGGTTCAGGAGGGGAAGAGGACTCAGGCGAGAGGCAAGGCTGTGTTTCCCATAAGGAGCATTCAGGGCACAGAGGCCAGCCAATTCCGCTCCTCTGCCCCAGGTGAGTAGATCCTCAGAGAGGGACAAGAACCAAAGGAGGGGTAAAAGAGGGCACTGTGAGGGGATTCCTGCGTTAGAGGTTTGGGGGGTGGTTGGTTGACAGCCAGGCCCCATGTGAGGAGCCCAGGCTAGGGAGAAGCAGAGGGAGCCAAAGGTCTGGGCAGTTCCAGGATACCACAGCACCAGTGGAAGAGAGGGGAGGCACAGGAGGGGGCCTGTTAAAAGGGGCCTGAAACTAAGGGACAGGGACTGGGTCCACAAGAAGGGTGGCCTTGGGCTCCAGCAAGGAGCCAGGACCAAAAATGGAGAGCCAATGTCAGTATCCAGGCCTGGGTCACATGAAAACAGACCTGGCTTGGGAGAGACAAAGGGGAGTAAGGGGAGCAGGTGGCACAAGGAGAGGAGCGCTCAAGGCCCATTTTCACTGCTGGGTGTCAGTATTGAGGAGCAGGGCCCAGGGTGAGGGAGGCCAAAGGGCCCAGGCAAGGGGCATGGCTACCTTTTCTGAAAGCCAGCCCACAGGGCCAAACACCCAGTTCCAGGCCCCTGGTCCCGGTGAGTATCTTGGGAAAGGGATCTGGAAAAGTGGCCCAGCAGGGACAGGGACAACAGGAGGGCCAATGGAGGGCACAGTGTGAAGGGCCAGAGGAAGGGTGTTGATGAGGTGTGGGTCAGGACCCCAGAAGGGAGTCCAAGCTAGGCATCTAGAGGAGGGCCCAGGCCAGGGGAGAGCAGGGAAGAGCCGTGTCAGGTAGACGGGCTGCACTAGGGTTCTGAGGTGCAGGGAAGCCAAGGAGAGCGGGGAAGCAGCCCCAGCGATTCCCGCAGTTGAAGCCCAGGGAAGCATGGAGCAAGAAGGGCCCCGAAAGGCTCAAGAGAGAAACCAGGCCAGGGAATGGAGAGCCAAGGGCCAGTGCTGGGGATTAGGGCACAGGACAGTGGACAGGGATCCAGCAGGGGGGAGGCAGGCTGGAGGCCCAATGCCACTGCCAGATTTCAGGGTTCATGGTGCAGACCCAAGGGCCCAGGGAGAGCAAGGGGCCCAGGCAAGGGACAGGGCTCTGTTTCCCATAGGTGGCCTGGTCCAGATGAGAATCAAGGGCCAGGGACCAGGACAAGGGGACATGGCAAGGGACAGGTGCCAGGAGGAATGCAATGGTAAGGCATACTGGGGTATCATGCTGGGGGCAAGAACCAGGACCAGGTCCCAATCAAGGAGCCCTGGCAAGGGACAGACCACACCAAATGATATTAGAGACCCAATGATCAGGAAGCCTGTGCTCCAGGAAAAATGCTAGAGGAAGGAGAGAAAGGGGAGGCGCTAAGATAAGGAGTCAGAGGGCATTGCAAAGGGCACAGCAGAGAGCTTGTTGGGGGGGTGGGCAAAGCATTGGGAACTCAGGTCAGATGTGACACAAACAGACACCAAGCAAAGGAATGCTACAGGAGGAATGCGGTTAGGGGCTCAGACTGGTAGCCAGGCCTGGGGACTGTAGGGTGAAGGCTCAGGGTGCGGGAGGGCTGGGTTGGCTTAGGGGCAGCTTGCAAAGCTAGAGGGCAGTGGAGGGAAGGCAGGGGATCACCCAGGGCAAGGTCATCGCTAAGCCCATGTCCACTGCCAGGTGTCAAGTTTGGGCAAAGATGGGGGCAGAGGCGAGGAGCAGGGCTGTGTTTCCCATAGGGAGCCTTCAGGGTCCAGAGACCAGCCAATTACACTCCTCTGCCCCAGGTGAGTAGATCCTGCAAGAGAGATCAGGACCAAAGGAGGGCCAAAGGAGGGCACTGTGAGGGATACCTTTTGTCCTGGATTGGGAGGGTGTCGGTGGGGAGCCAGCACCCATTAGAGGAGCCCAGGCTAGGGAGAAGCAGGGGGAGGGGAGTGTCCTGGCAATGCCAAAATGCCACAGTACAAGGGGAACAGAGGGAGGCACAGGAGGGGGCCCAAGCAAGGGGCCTGAGTTCAAGGGACAGGGACAGGGTCCTCAAGAACGCTGGCCTGGGTCTCCAGCAAGGAGCCAGGCCCAAGAATGGAGAGCCAAGTGTCAGGATCTGGTCCTGGGTCCCATGAAAACAGACAGGGCTGAGGAGGGGAGAAAGGAGAGCAAGGGGAGTGGGTGGCACAGGGAGAGGAGGGCTCAAGGCCCAGGTTCCTTGCTGGGTGTCAGGATTGAGGAGCAGGGCCTGGGCTGAGGGAGGCTAAAGGGCCCAGGCAAGGAGCACGGTTATGTTTTCTCAAAGGGAGCTCACAGGGCGAAACACCCAGTTCCAGGCCCCTGGCCCTGGTGAGCGTCCTGGGAGAGGGATCTTGAAAAGGGGACCAGCAGGGACAGGGACAACAGGAGGGCTGAAGGAGGGCACAGCATAAGGGCCAGAGGAAGGGTGTTGGTGGGGTGCAGGCCAAGACCTTAAAAAGGAGTACAGGCTAGGCACCTAAAGGTGGGCCAGGGCAGGGGAGAGCAGGGAAGGGCGGTGCCAGGTATTCGACAGCACTAGGGTTCAGAGGCGCAGAAAAACCAAGGGGAGTGGGGAAGTGGCCCCAGTGAGGCCCGCAGTCCAAGCCCAGGGAAGCATGGAGCGAGAAGGGTCTTCAAAGGCTCAAGAGAGGAGCCAGGCCAGGGAATGGAGAGCCAAGAGCCAGTGCTGGGTCAGGGGGCTCAGGACAGTGGACAGGGCTGGGGAGTGAAGGCAGGGGATCCAGCAGAAGGGCGGCAGGCTTGAGGCCCAGCGCCACTGCCAGATGTTGTAATGCCAGATTCTTAAGACCCCAGTAGACCTCCAGGATCTGAATCTGATGCAATCACACAAGAGTCTTTATTGCAAGCTCAATCCTGGACACACATCCGTTTCTAATGCAGTGGTCCCAAGGAGTGAGTCCCAGTCCTTTGTTCAGTGAGATTTTATAGGTTTTTTTGGGATACCCTATGCATCACAACATCACACAGAAAATCATTTCACTCCACAGGAAAATCAAACAACAACTCTTCACTGGCAGGAGGGGGTAGGGGTGATTGGTTAGTACAAGAGGGGGATTTATTTGAAATGATTGGTTTAAGCTGCGAGGGGTGTACATGCTAAACTACATGGTTTCCTAACATGTTATCAACTACCATAAATTACTGGGGGGGTCATCTGGCATCCCAGGTATTTTCTCTGTCTCATGCTGATTGGTGGTTGCTAGGGGTTGCTATGGGTCCTCACCTAGCCTAACTGAGTCAGGGACACCTGGCACCACAGATCTCCCCTGTTATTTGCAGACAAACAACTCATCAGGGTGGGTATGTGCCTAGGAATGCTCTGTGGGTTTTTCCAAGGACAAGGGTCACACCCCTTTCCTTGGATAGGCTTTGCTCTAAGGTAGAGGCTGGTTGTCGCGACCCCTTGCCCGCAAGGAAGACACAACTCAGGAATCTTCTTTCAGCAGTTTATTCAGGCCCTTGATAGTTCTTCTTCTCCCCTTCGAATGCCCCTCCCAGCCTTAATAAAGCATCTCAAGCCCCAATGCAAAGCTGCCACGTGGAGCTTTCTCATAGGGTGATGAAAAGTCATGCGCCAACTCTCCCAAATAAGGAGTTGTTTGTCACAGACCACAGCGGAGCCAGCGCCATCTTGTAATGGCGACCATAGTCTGCACGAACGGCAGAAGCGGCTCACCACAGTTCCCCCTTTCTGTTTTCTTAAAACAATACAGGCGAGAGTAGAGGTCCTATCCCACTGTGCAGAAGTGGCTGCATAGTATGGCTCAGTCTTAAGGAGGGCCCTTCCCCAGATCCGAGGCCATATCAGCCGATGCCTTTTTTCGTGGGGCGGGGCGTGGACGCGTCTAACCCGCATGCAATAGGACATGCTCTCCTTGAGGTCCATGTCAAGGATCACTCAAGTGCAGTGCCTTGCCTCGCATCCTGTATCGTGGCAATGGTGGACGAAGGGGGATAACTGAGGCTGAACTGTGGCTGTTTATAA
>NW_026000229.1:47244952-47286868 GCF_001458135.2 Marmota marmota marmota | reverse complement strand
TGCAGCTGCTGCCCCGCTTTGGTCGCGGATCCCACTTACTCGGGACTAACCCCGCTTTGGTCGCGGATCCCACCTACCTGGGACTAATCCGGTGCACCACCCCTGACTGCTGAAAGATCTGATTCCCGGGTTTCGGCACCACTTGTCGCGACCCCTTGCCCGCAAGGAAGACACAACTCAGGAATCTTCTTTCAGCAGTTTATTCAGGCCCTTGATAGTTCTTCTTCTCCCCTTCGAATGCCCCTCCCAGCCTTAATAAAGCATCTCAAGCCCCAATGCAAAGCTGCCATGTGGAGCTTTCTCATAGGGTGATGAAAAGTCATGCACCAACTCTCCCAAATAAGGAGTTGTTTGTCACAGACCACAGCGGAGCCAGCGCCATCTTGTAATGGCGACCATAGTCTGCACGAACGGCAGAAGCGGCTCACCACAGCTGGTTTCTCAAAAATGGAGTTAAATCAGTTTCTCTGTGTCAGGGTTCATAGTGCAGTCCCAAGGGCCCACGGTGGGTGGTTGTGGTGGGTGCAGAGAGGGGCAAGAGCCAGGACCCAATCAAGGAGGCCAGGCAAGGGACTGACCCCACCAAAAGATATTAGAGACCCAATGATCAGGAGGCCAGTGCTCCAGGAAAAAGCACTAGGGGAAGGAGAGGAAGGGGAGGCAGAGACAGAGGGACAGAAGGAGACAGAAGGAGACAGAGGGCAGTGCAAAGGGCACAGAAGGGAGCACGCTAGGGGGCCAAAGCAAGGGGCCTTAGGTAAGACACAAGGAGAAACCAGGCAAAGCAACACAACACGAAGGACGCGAAGGACGCGGTAAGGGGCTCCAGCCGGTAGCTAGGCCTGGGGACTCTAGGGTGAAGGGTCAGGGTGAGGGAGGGCTGGGTTAGCTTAGCAATAGCTTGCAAGGCTAGAGGGCAGGAGAGGGAAGGCAGAGGGTCACTTAGGGCAAGCTCATCTCTAGGCCCACATCCACTGCCAGGTGTCAAGTTTGAGCTACAAAGGGGCCCCAGGGGAGGGACAGGGCTGTGTTTCCCATAGGGAACCTTCTGGGCCCAGAGGCCAGCCAATTCCACTCTTCTGCCCCAGGTGAGTAGATCCTCAGAGAGACCAGGACCAAAGGAGGGCACTGTGAGTGATTCCTTTGGTCCTGGATTGGGGGCGTGTCTGTGGGGTGCCAGCACCCATTGGAGGAGCCCAGGCTAGGGAGAAGCAGGGGAAGGGGAGGGTCAAGCATGTGCAAGGATACCACAGTACAAGGAGAACAGAGGGGAAGCACAGGATGGGGTCGAGAAAGAGGCCTGAAATCAAGGGACAGGGACATGGTCCTGGAGAAAGGCAACCTGGGGCTCAAGCAAGGAGCTAGGCTCAGGAATGGAGAGCCACAATCCAGGGCCCAGTAGGTCTGAAGAGGTAAGGGAGGGGGAGACCCGGGAGCGGGTAACACTGTGGGAAGAATTCTCAAGGCCCAAACCAGGGGAGAGCAGGGGAAGGTGGGGCTGGGAAGGCAGGCAGCACTAGTGGACTGCAGTGCAGGGAAACCAAGGGGAGTAGGAAAGAGGCCCAAGCAAGGGGCCTGCATTCAACGCTCAGGGATGCGCTAGGCAATAAGGGCCACCAGAGGCTCAAGCGCGGAGCCAGGCCAGGAAATTCAGAGCCTAGATCTGGGCTGGGGCTGGGGGCTCAGGACAGTAGAGAGGGCTAGCGAGGGAAGGCAGGAGATCCAGCAGAGTGAAGGCAGGCTTGAGGCCCAGGGACACTGCCAGGTGTCAGGGTTCCAGGAGCAGGACCAAGGGCCCAGGGAGAGCAAGGGACCCAGATGAGGGGCAGGGGTCTGTTTCCCACAAGGCGCTCTGGCCCAGATGAGAAACCTGGGTCAGAAACCTGGCAAAGTGGGCCTGGAAAGGGACGGGGGCCAGGAGGAGGGGACAGGAGGGCTTGGGGCAGGGTCACAGTGGGTGTGGATGGGGCAAGAGCCAGGAGCCAAGGCTAGGGACTGACCCGATCTAGGATGATGAGGGACCCAAGGAGCAGGGGAACCTCGCATGGTGAAAACAGGGAAGGGGTGACACAAGGATGAGAACACAGTAGGTGGGCAGATGGCATAAGGGGCACCAAGGGGAATGCGGTAGGGGCCCCAAGCAAGGGGCCCCTGGGTCTGACCTCACATGAAGCGATGCCATGTGACTCCACACGACGCCACGAACATGATCAATGATGTCAGGGACCCAGGCAAGGAGACAGGCCCAGAGACTGGAGTGTAAAGTGTCAGGATTAGGGAGAGCTGGGTTGGGGTAGGGAGAGCATGCAAGGGGACAGGGCAAGGGAGCGAAGGGAGGGGATTGTTCAGGCCAAGGTTGGTGCAAGGCCCACAACCACTATCAGATGTCAGAGTTCCAGCAGTGAAGGTTGCCCAGGCCAGGGGCAGGGCTGTGTTTTCCATAGGAAACCTTCAGGGTCCAGAAGCCAGCCAGTTCTACTCCAGTGCCCCAGGTGAGTAGATCCTCAGACAAGGACCAAGACAAAAGGATGGCCAAAGGAGGGCACTGTGTGGGGAAATCCTGGGTCCAGAAGCGGGGGCAGGAGTTGCTGGGTGGGTGGGAGCCAGGACACATTGGAGGAGCCCTCGCCAGGGAGAATCAAGGGGAGCGGAGAGTCCAGGCTGTGCCACGATACCACAGCACAAGGGGAACAGAGAGGCAGAACAGGAGAGGGTGCGAGCAAGGGTCCTGAAACCAATGGACAGGGACAGGATTAGAGTCCTCAAGAAGAGCAGGTGGAAGCTCAAGCAAGGAGTCAAGCCCAGAAATGGAGAGCCAAATTCCAGAGCCCCAGCAGGGCTTGGGAGAATAGGGAGGGGAGAGAGGGAAGTAGGTGGCGTAGGGGAAGGAAGCCTCAAGGCCCAGGTCCAAGGCTAGGTGTCAGGGTTGGGGAGAAGGGAGCAGGCTGAGGGAGGCAAAAGGGCACAGTCAAGGGACAGGGCTATGTTATCTCAAAGGGAGCCTTCAGGGCCAAGAGGCCAGGTCAAGTCCCCTGGCCTGGGTGAGCATCCTGGGAAATGGATCAGGAAAGGGGGCCTATCAAGGACAAGGACTACAGGGGGCCAAAGGATGGCACAGCAGGAAGACCTGGAGGATGGGTGCTGATGGGGTGGGGTCAGGACCGCAGCAAGGAGCCCAGGTTAGATTTCTAGAGGAGGTCCCTCGGCAGGGGAGAGCAGGGAAGGGCAAAGTTGGGCTGGTTGGCGGCACTAGTGGACTGTAGTGCAGGGAAAGCAATGAGAGATGGAGAGCAGCCCAAGCAAGGGGCCCGCAGCCAATGCCCAAGGACGTGCTGGGCAACAAGGGCCACCAGAGGCTCAAGTGAGGAGCCAGGCTAGGGAATGGAGAGCCAAGGACCAGCACTAGAGCAGGGGGCTCAGGACAGTGGACAGGACTTGGGAGGGAAGGCAGGTGGTCCAGCAGAGGGGAGGAAAGCTCGAGTGCCAGAACCACTGCCAGGTATCAGGGTTGCAAGTGCACGACCAAGGGCCCAGGGAGAACAAGGGACCTAGGTGAGGGGCAAGGCTCTGTTTCCCATAAGATGCCTTGGCCTAGATTAAAATCAAAGGCCAGCAACTAGGCAAGGAGCCCCTACAAAGGACAAGAGCCAGGAGGATGGCACAGGAGGGCATTGCACATGCTCCCAGTGGGTGCAGAGAGGGGCAAGAACCAGGACCCAAGCAAGGAGACCAGAGAAGGGACCGATTCGACCAATAGAGGGTTAGGGACCCAAGGAGCAGGAGTACTGTGCTCCAGGGAAAGCATGAGGGGAAGGAGAGGAAGGGGTGTAGCTAGGATGAGGAGAGAGAGGACAACATAAAGGGCACGGTGGGGAACGCGCTAGGGGGCCCAAGAAAGGGGCCCCCATTTCAGACTCGACACCAAGTGACACCACAGGAAGCCATGCAACATGAGGAATGTGGTAAGGGGCTAAGGTGAGTGGCCAGCCCAGGGACTGGAGCACGAAGGGTCAGTGTTAGTGATGGGTGGGTTGGGGTAGGGGCAGCATGCAAGGCTAGAGGTCAGGGGATAGAAGGGAGGGGATCCAGCAGGGCAAGGTTAGCACTAGACTCATGTCCACTGTCAGGTGTCAAGGTTCCAGCTGAAAAGAGGGACCAAGCATGGGGCAGGGCTCTGTTTTCCATAGAGAGCGTTCAGGGTGCAGAAGCCAGTCAATTCCACTCCTCTGCCCCAGGTGAGTAGATCCCCAGAGAGAGAGACCGGGACCAAAGGAGGGCATTGTAGGGGATCTCATCATTCAGGATTTGGGGGTTGTAAGGGGGAGCCAGGACCCATTTGAGGAGAACAGGCTAGGGATAACCAGGGGGATGGGAGGGTCCAGGCACTTCCAGGAAACCACAGCACAAGGGGAACAGAAGAGAGGCACAGGAGTGGGCTTGAAAATGAAACTTTTAATCACGGGATGGGGACAGGGTCCTTGAGAAGGATGCCTGGGGGCTGTAGCAAGGAACCAGGCTCAGGAATGAAGAGCCAAGTGCCTTGGCTCTGACCAGGGTTGCATGAAAATTGTCAGGGTTGGGAAGGGGAGGGAGGGGAGAAAGGGGAGTGAGTGGCACAGGGAGAAGACTGAAGGCCCAGGTCCACTGACGGGTGTCAGGGTTGGGGAGCAGGGCCCGGGCTGAGGGAGGCCAAAGGCCCAGGCAAGGGGCAGAGCTACATTTTGTCAAAGGGAGCCTGAAGGGACAAAAGGCCAGGTCAAGGCCCTTTGCCATGGTGAGCATCTCCTGGGAATGAGATCATGAAAAAGGGCCCGGCATGGACAGGTGCAACAGGAGGGCTGAAGAAGACACAGCGTGAAGGGCTGAGGACATGTTTTGGTGTAGTGGGGGACAGGACCCCAGAAAGAAGCCCAGGCTAGGGACCTAGAGGAGGGCCCAGGTCATGGGACAGCAGGGAAGCAGGGGGCCTGGGCAGTAGGGTTGCACTGAGGTTCTGCAGTGCAGGGAAGCCAAGGGGAGCAGGGAAGTGGTGCAAGTGAGGGGCGCACATTCAAACCCAGTGAAGCATGGAGAAGGAAGGGACACCAGAAGCTCAAGCCAGGAGCCAGGCCAGGGAATGGAGAGCCAAGGTACAGGGCTAGGGCAGGGGGCTCAGGACAGTGGATAGGGCTGGGGAGGAGAGGGAGAAGATGCATCAGGGGAGAGGCAGGCTCCAGTGCCAGCACCACTGCCAGGTGTCAGGATTCAAGTGCAGGACCTAGGGCCCAGAGAGAGCAAGGGGACCAGGTGAGGGCCTGGGCTCTGTTTCCCATAAGGTGCTCTGGCTCAGATGAGATTCAGGGGCCAGGGACCAGCCAAGATGGCATAGCAAGGGACAAGGGCCAGGAGGACAGCAATAGGAGGGCATGGCACTGGGTTGCATTGGGTGTGGAGAAGGGCAAGAGCCAATACCCAAGGCAGGGGCCCAGGAAAGGGATGGACCTGACCAACAGTGGATTATGGAACCAAGCAGGAGGAGGCCGGTGCTCCAGGGGAAAGCAAGAGGGGAAGGAGAGGAAGGGGAGGCAGTAGGATAGGAGACAGAGGCGGCACAAAGGGCAAGGAGGGGAGCATGCTAGGGGCCCCAATCAAAGGGCCCCCAGGTCAGACCATCACCAAGAGATGCCATGCGAATCCATGCCACAGAAGGAACGTGGTCATGGTCTCAGGTGAGTGGCCAGGCATGGGGAGAGGAGCAGGAACGTTCAGAGTTAGGGAGAGGTGGGTTGCGGTAGGGGCACATGCAAGGCTAGAGGGTAGGGAATGGAAGGGAGGATATCACACAGGGCAAGGTCAGCCCTAGGCCCAATTCCACTGCCAGGTGTCAGGGTTCCAGTGGCCAACGGAGCCCAGGAGTGGGACAGGGCTATGTTTCCCATAGGGAGCCTTCAGGGTGCAGAAGCCAGCCAATTCCATTCCTCTGCCCCAGATGAGTAGATCCTCAGAGAGAGACTGACCAAAGGAGTGCCAAAGGAGGGCACTGTGAATGAATGTTTTGCTTCTAGAATTGGGGGGCAGTTGGGAGAAGTCAGGACCCATTAGATTGAGCGCAGACTAGGGAGAAGCAGGGGGAGGGGAGGGTCCATAATTGCCAGGATACTACAGTACAAGGGAATCTTAGGGGAGTCCCAGCGAGGACTCAAAAATGGAGCCTGAAATCAAGTGACAGGGACAGGGTCTTTGAGATCGGCCGGATGCTCCAACAAGGAACCAGGTGCAGGAATGGAGAGCCAATTGCCTTGGCACTGGCCAGGGTTGCATGAAAATGGACAGAGCTGGGAAGGGGAGGGAAGGGAGAAAGGTGATCTGGTGGCACAGGGATTAGAGGGCTCATGGCCCGGGTCCGCTGCTGGGTTTCAGAACTGGGGAGCAAGGCCCAGGCTGAGGGAGACCAAAGGGCCCAGACAAGCAGAAGGGCTACATTTTCCCAAAGGGAGCCCACAGGGACAGAAAACCAGGTCCAGTTCCTTGGCCCTGGTGAGAATCCTGGAAAAAGGATCAGGAAAGGGGACTGGCAGGGACAGGGACCACAGGAGGGCCTAAGAAAGGCACTACATGAAGGTCCAGAGGACCTGTGTTGGTAGGGAAGTGACCAGGATCCCAAAAAGAAGGTAGGAGGGTGGCACTAGGTTTTTGCAGTGCAGGGAAGCCAAGCGGAACATGGAAGCAGCCCAAGCAAGGGGCCCACAGTCTAAGCCCAGGGACGCACAGAGCAAAAAGAGCCACCAGACGTTCAAGTGAGGAGCCAGGCCAGGGCATGGAGAGCTAAGGGCCAAGGCTGGTGAGGGGGCTCAGGACAGTGGACAGGGCTGGGGAGCAAAGGCTGGGGATACAGTAGCGGGGAGCCAGGCTCGAGTGCCAGGGCCACTACCAGGTGTCTTGGTTCTGGGTTCAGGATCAAGGGCCCAGGGAGAGCAAGGGGCCCACATGAGGGGCAGGGTTCTGTTTCCCACAAGATGCCCTGGCTCAGATGAGAATCAAGGACCAGGGAACAGGCCAAGGGGGCCTGGCAAGGGACAATTTCCAGGAGGACTGTGATGGGAAGGCATGGCATAGGGTTGCGGTGGGTTCAGAGAAGGGCAAGAGCCAGGATCCAAACAAGGATTTCAGGCAAGAGACCAACGTGCCCAAAAGAGGATTAGGAACCCAAGGAGCAAGAGGCCCACTCTCCAGGGGAAAGCTCTAGGGGAAGGAAAGGAAGGGGCAGTGCTAGGATGAGGAGATAGAGAGTGGCTTAAAGTGCAAGGAGGGGAGCTCAGATCAGACCGACAACAAGAGACCCCACAGGAAGCCACGTGATAAAAGGAACATGATCAGGGGCTCAGGTGAGCTGCCATGCCCAGGGTTTGGAGCGTGAACCATTAGGTTTAGGAGGGCTGAGTTGGGGTAGAGGCAGCATGCAAGGCTAGAGGGCAGGGGATTGAAGGGAGGGGATTGGGCAGGGCATGGTCGGCACTAGGCCTTCAATGGGAAGAGGCCAGTCAATTCCACTCCTCTGCCCCAGATGTGTAGGTCTTCAGAGAGGGACCTGGACCAAAGGAGTGCCAAAGGAGGGCACTGTGAGGGGATACCTTGTGTCCAGAATTGGGAGGATCAGTGGGGAGCCAGGAGTCATTCTTGGAGTCCAGCCTAGGTAGAAGCAGTGGAAGGGGAGAGTCTGGGCAATGCCAGGATACCACAGTAGTGTTGTAGGGTCAAATGAGGTAAGGCACCAAACATAGCAGGAAACAGTTTATTTGGCTGCAGCCAGGCTCAGAGAGCACAGCTTTTGCTGTAATCAGTCAATCCCATGAACCCCGATTTCAGGCAGTTTCAGAATTTTATACCCAGCATGTAAGGGGAGGAGCTCAGAAGTTCACAGTCTGCAGAAGTTCACATAAAAACAGCTTTTTCTTTCACTGTTTTGGGCAAGTTAACTCTTCAAGGACATCTCCTGAGAAGGGGAGAGCTTCTTTTCCCCAGTTTTCCTCTCCCTGCCGGTTGTTACCATGGAGCCCAGTTGGTACCATATCTTAAAAATGTAGACATCTCTGTGAAGACCAGCTCAAGGCCAATGGCCTTGTTTGCACATTTGTACAAACTACTATATTGGATATATTTGTGAAAAACTAGTAAGGGTGTGTCCCGCAGCTGGAGTGCTGGTATCTTCTCCTCTGCCACTGACCAAGTAAAACAGGGCGATAGGAAAATAGGAAGGAAAATTGAACTCTTTTGCAGAGACTCTTTTGCTGACAGTCCTAAAAACAGCCATGGGGAAGAATTCTGGAGAAGCCCAGTTAAGAGTTTTCTGTGGAGAAAGGGGGTGACACTTCAATACAAGGAGAACAGAGGGGAGGCACAGGAGGCAGCCTAATAAAGGGGCTTGAAATCAAGGGAAATGGACAGGGTCCTAGAGAAGGGAGGCCTTAAGCAAGGAGCCAGGTCCAGGAATGGAGAGTCAAGTGCGTTGGCCCAGGCAGGGGTCCCATGAAAACAGACAGGGCTAGGGAAGGGAGGGAGGGAGAAAGGGGAGCGGGTGGTACAGGGAGAGGAGGGCTTAAGGCCCAGGTCCACTAATGGGTGTCAGGATTGAGGAGCAGGGCCCAGGCTGAGGGAGGCCTAAGGGTCCAGAAAAAGGGGAAGGGCTGCATTTGCCCAAAGAGAGCCTGCAGGGCCAAAGGCCAGGTCCAGTCCCCTGGCCCTGGTAAGCATCCTGGTAAAGGGATCAGGAAAAGGGGCACAACAGGGACAGTGACAACAGGAGGTATCAAGGAGGGCACAGCAGGAAGTGCTGGAGGACGCCTGTTGGTGAGGTGGGGGAGAGGACTCCAGCAAGGATACCAGGCTAGCGACATAGAGTGGGGGGCACATCCAGAAAAATCAGGGAAGGGCATTAGGGTTCTGCTGTGCAGGGAAGCCAAGGGGAGCAGGGACACAGCCCAAACGAGGCCCCCCAGTACAAGCCCAGGGAAGCACAGAGCAAGAAGGACCACCATAGGCTCAAGTGAGGCGACAGGCCAGGGATTGGAGATACAAGGGCCAGGGCTGGGGCCGGGGGCTCAGGACAGTGGACATGGCAGAGGAGGGAAGACAGGGGATACGGCAGTGTGGAGGCAGGCTCCAGGCCCAGGGCCATTGCCAGGTCTCAGGTTTCCAGGGCACGACCAAGGGCCTAGGGAGAACAAGAGGCCCCGGATCGGGACAGGGCTCTCTTTCCCATGAGGTGCCCTGCCCAGACAAGAATCAAGGGCCTGAGACCAGGCCAAGGGGGCCTGGCATGGGATGGGGGCCAGGGGGAGGACAATGAGAGAGCACAGCAGGGATCGCAGTGGGTGTGGAGAGGGGCAAGAGCCAGGACCCAATCAAGATCCTAGGCAAGGGACTGATCCCACCAACAGAGCATTAGAAACCCCAGAAGCAGGAGGCCAGCACTCCAGAGGAAAGTGCGAGTGGAAGGAGAGGAAGGTTTGGCGCTAGGATGTGGAGACAGAGGGCAGCACAAAGGGCACCCAGTGGAATGCACTAAGGGGTCCAAGCAAGGGACCCCATGTCATACCCAACTATAAGTGACACCTCGCAATGCCACGCAACATGAGGATCACGGTCCAGGGCTCAGGCAAGCAGCCAGGACTGGAAACTAAAGTGCGAAATGTCAGGTTTGGGGAGGGCTGGGTTGGGGTAGGGGAAGCATGAAAGGCTAGATGGTAGGGGAGGGAAGGGAGATGATCGCACAGAGCAAGGTCAGTGGAAGGTCCAAGTCCACTGTCAAGTATCAAGGTTTGGAAGGTGAAGGGGACCCAGGCAAGGGGAAGGGCTGGTTTTCTCATGGGGAGCCTTCAGAGCCCAGAGGCCAGCTAATTCTACTCCTCTGCCCCAGGTGAGAAGAACCTCACAGAGAGACCAGGACCAAAGGAGGGTCAAAGGAGGGTACTGTGAGGAGAGACCTTGCATCCAGAATTGGGGACGGGCTCGGTGGGGAGCTAGGACCCTTTTGAGGAGCCCAGGCAAGAGAGAAACAGGGGTAATGGAGGGTGTGGGCAGTGCCAGGATACCACAGAGGGGAGGCACAGGAGGGGGGCAGAAAAATGAGTCTGAAATCATGGGACAGGGACAGGATCCTTCAGAAGGGCAGCCAGGGGTTCGAGCAAGGGACGAGGCCAAGGAATGGAGAGCCAAGTGGCAGGACCTAGGCCCATGTCTCATGAAAATGGACACAGCTGGGGAGGGGAGGGAGAATAAAAATGGGAGCGGGTGGCGAAGGGAGAGGAGGACTCAAAGACCAGGTCCACTGCCGGGTGTCCGGGTTGGGGAGCAGGGCCTAGGCTGATGGAGGCCAAAGGGCCCAGGCAAGGGGCAGAACTACATTTTCCCAAAAGGAGCTTGAAGGGCCAAAAGGCCAAGCCAAGTTTCTGGCCCTGGTATGTATCCTAGTAAAGGGATCAGCAAAAGGGATGTGACAGGGACAGGGACAACAGGAGGTCCAAAGGAGGGCACAGCGGAATAGGCCAGAGGATGGGTGTTGTTGGGTTTGGGGCCAGGACCCCAACAAGGAGACCAGGCTAGGGACCCCGATGTGGTCCAATGCCAGGGCAGAGCAGGGAAGCGCAGGACCAAGCAGGCAGGCAGCACTAGGGTTCTGCAGGGAAAGGAAGCCAAGGGAAGCAGAAAATCGGCCCAAGCGAGGGGCACAAAGCCATAGCCCAGGGATGCAAGGAGAAAGAAGGGGCATTGGAGGCTCCAGGGATGAGCCAGGCCAGGGAATTGAGAGCTGAAGGCCAAGGCTGGGGCAGGGGGCTCAGGAAAGTATACAGGGCTGGGGAGGGAAGGCAGGGAATCCCAGAGGCGACAGACGGGCTTGAGGCCCAGGGCCACTGCCAGGTGTCCAAGTTCCATGTTCAGGACCAAGGGCCAAAGGACAGCAAAGGGCCCAGGGGAGGGCCAGGGCTCTGTTTCCATAAGGTGCTCTGGTCCAGATGATAATCCAGGGCTATTGAATGGGCAAAGGGGGCCTGGCAAGGGATGAGGTCTAGCAATAGGCCAATAGGAGGGCACAGAGAAGGGTCACGGTGGGTACAGAGAGGTGCGAAAGCCAGGACTCCAGGAAGGAGCCCAGGAGGTGTCCTACCCAATGGACCAAAAATGAGGGACACAATGAGCAGGAGTCTCCCAGGTGCACCCAGGTAAAACACTAGGGGATGGAAACAAAGGGGTGATGCGAGAAGGAGGAGTCAGCTGGAAGCACAGGGCAAACCAAGCAGAGCACACTAGGAGGCCCAAAATGGAATGACAACAGAGGAAGCCACAAGACATCACATGACTCGGGAATAGGGTCAGGGGCTCAGGCAAAGAAGGTTCAGGGTCAGGGAGGGCTGGGTTGGGGTTGTAGCAGCACGGAAGGCCAGAGGGCAGGGGAGGGAAGGGAGGGAATGGTGCAGGGCATGGCTGGCTAAAAGCACACTTCCACTGCCAGGTGTCAGGGTTCTGTAGGTGAGGGGGATCAGGCAAGGGGCAGGGCTGTGTTTCCATAGGAAGATTTCAGGATGTAGAGGCCAGCCAATTCCACTCCTCTGCCTCAAATGAATAGATACTCAGAGAGGGACCAGAACCAAAGGAGGGCCAAAGGAGAAGACTGTGTGGACATACCTTTCGCCTGGACGTTGGGGGGTGTCAATGAGATCAAGGACCCAATCAAGGAGCCCAGTCTAGGCAGAAGCTGTGGAGGAGAGTATCCAGGCAGTGCCAGGATACCACAGCACAAGGAAAACAGAGGGGAGGCATATCAGGACCCGGAGTAAGGGGCTTGAAATCAAGGTAAATGAGAGGGTCCACAAGAAGGGCAGCCAGGGGCTCAAGCAAGGAGCTAGGCCCAGGAATGGAGAGCCAAGTCCAAAGATGGGGGGCCAGGGGCATATGAAAATGGACAGGGCTGGTGAGGGGAGGGAGGCAAGGGAGGGAGGTGGTGGTGCAAAGGAGGGAGGTTCACGGCCCAGGCCCACTGCAGGGTGTCAGTGTCGGGGAGCAGGGCCCGGTTGAAGGAGGCCAAATGGCCTATACAAGGGGCAGGGATACGTTTTACAAAATGGAGACCGCAGGGCCAAGAGGTCAGGTCTAGTCTCCTGGTCTGGGTGAGTATCCTGGGAAAGAGATCAGGAAAAGGGGCCTGGCAGGGACAGGAATGACAGGAGGGCCAAAGGATTGCACAGCCTGAAGGACCACAGGACAGGTGTGGGTGGAATGTGGGTCAGAATACAAGGAAGGAGCCCAGGTTAGGGACCTAGAGGAGGGCCCAGGCCAGGGGAGAGCAGGGAAAGGGGGGGGCCGGTAAGGTGGGGCTGCACTAGAGTACTGCAGTACAGGGAAGCCGAGGGGAGCAGGGAAGCAGCCTAGAGAGGGGCCTGAACACCAAGCCCAGGGGAACAGTGAGCAAGAAGGGCCACCAGAGGCTCAAGCGAGAAACAAGGCCAGGGAATGGAGAGCCAAGGGGTGGGGCAGGGGTCTCAGGTAAGTGGACAAGGGTGGGGAGGGAAGGCAGGGGATCCTGCAGGGAGGAGGCAGGCTCCAAGCCCAGGGCCACTGCCAGGTTTCAGGATTCTGGGGCAGGACCAAGGGCCCAGGGAGAGCAAAAGGCCCAGGCCAGGGGCAGGGCTCCTTTTCCTATAAGGTGCACTGGCACAGATGAGAATCCAGGGCCATGGACTGGTCAAAGGTAACTGGCAAGGTAAAGGGGCCAGAAGGAGGGTGACAGAGGGCTCCACGTGAGGTCACAGTGGGTGTGGAGAGGGGTGAGAGCTAGGAACCAAGCAAGGAGTCCAGGCAAGGAACCAACCCAACCCTGGATGATGAGAGACCCAAGAAGCAGGGGACCACATGAGGGGAAAGCAGGGAAGGGGAGGAAGGGGCGATGCGAGGATGAGGAGACAGCGGGCGGGTAGGCGGCACAGGGGGCACCAAGGAGAGTGAGGTAGGGGTCACAAGAAAGGGGCCCCTGCGTCCAACCCCACACGAAGCCAAGTGACCCGAAGCCACGCAACACTATGCCACACAATGAAGGAACGCAGTCAGGGGCCCAGGTGATGAGCCAAGCAAGGGAATGGAGCGCAAAGTGTCAGGGTTCTGGAAGGCTGGGTTTGGGTAGGGGCAGCATGTAAGGCAAGAGGGCAGGGAGGGGAAGGGAGGGGATAGAGCAGAGCAAGGTCAGCACAAGGCCCACGTCCATTGCCAGGTGTCAGGGTACAGGCAGCCAAAAGGGGCCAGGCAAGGGGCAGGGCTCTGTTTCCCATAGGAGCCTTCAGGGTGCAGAGGAAAGCCAATTCCACTCCTCTGCCCCAGGTGAGTATATCCTCAGAGAGGGACTTGGACCAAAGGAGGGCCAAAAGCTGGCACTGTGAGGGGATACCTGTGGTGTAGAGTTTGGGGTGGGGTCGGTAGGCAGCCAGGACCCATTTGAGGAGCCCAGGCTAGAAAGAAGCAGGGGGAACAGAGGGTCCAGGCAGGGCCAGGATACCACAGCATAAGGGGAACAGAGGGGAGACACAGGAGGGGGTCAGTAAAAGGGGCCTGAAACCAAGGGACCGGGACAGGTCCTGGAGAGGGCATCCAGGGACTCAAGCAAGGAGCCTGGCCCAGGAAAGGAGAGCCAAGTGCTAGCACCTGGGCCTGGGTTAATGAAAAGGGACATGGTTGTCTGGGGGAGCTCTTAAAGAGCTGCAACCAGGGTAGCAGGGACTCGTCCCTCCAGGCAAGAGACCCCTCCCACCTGGGTATTGGGGGAGGAGCTCTTATACCACTGCAGCCAGGGTAAATGTGACTCGCCCCTCCACCCCTTTCTCCTGGGTGTCCATGGGAGCTTGTATACTGCCTTAACTAGGGTGGAGGGTACTTGCTCCTTTAGGCGGGAGACCCCCTTCCATCTGGATATGGCTGGGGAGCTTGTATAAGACTGCAGCCATGATAGAGGGAGACCCCTGCCACCTGAGTGTAGGGGGAAGCATAAAAGCTTCACTAGTATACCCCACCAACCAGGGTAGAGGGGAACACCTCCTTTCTTGGTGTCAGAGGAGGCTTTTATAGCCCCGCAGCAGGGTAGAGGGAACTTGCCCCTCTAGGCAGGAGACTCTTCTCACCTGAGTGTTGGGGAACTTGTATGTACCGCTGCAGCCGGGGTAGAGGGGACTCGCCCCTCCAGGGAAGAGACCCCTCCCACCTGGGTTTTGGGGGAGCTTGTATACCACCTTAGCCAGGGGAGAGGGGACTCGCCCCTCCAGACAGGAGATCCCTCTCATCTTGGTGTCAGGGGGAGCTTGTATACCTCCACAGCTAGGATATAGGGGGACTCACTGCTCCAGGCAAGAGACCCTTCCCACCTGGGTGTCAGGGGGAGCTCTTACACTGCCTCAGCCCTGGTAGAGGGGACTTCCTCCTCCAGGCTAGAGACCCCTCCAAACTTGGTGTCAACTTGGTGTTAGCTTGTATTGTGCCTTAGCCAGGGTAGAGGGGAACGGGAGACTCCTCCCACCTGGGGATTGGGGGGCAGGTATACAGCTGCAGCCAGGATAGCAGGGATTCGCCCCTCCAGGCGGGAGATCCCTTTACCTGGTTTACAGAGGGAACTTTTATCTGCTACAGCCAGGGTAGAGGGGACTCACCCATCAAGTCAAGAGACCCCTCCCACCAGGGTATTGAGGGGGAGCTCTTATACCACTGCAGCCAGTGTACAGGTGACTGGTCCCTCAAGTGGGAGACCCCTCCCTCCTGTGTGTCTGTGGGAGCTTGTATACTTTCTTAGCCGGGGTGGAGGGAAATCCCCACTCCAGGAGAGAGACCCCTCACACCTGGTTGTCAGGGGAGCTCATATACTGCCCCAGCCAGTGGAGAGGGAACTGAGCCCCTCCAGGTGGGAGATCCCTCCCACCTGGGTGTCCTGGGGGGGGGGCTCATATACAGCTGCAGGCAGTGTAGCAGGGATTCGTCCCCCAAGATGGAAGGCCACTGTCACCTTGCTGTCAGGGGAGCTCCTATCCTGCTGCAGCCATGTTAGAGGGGAATGGCCCCTCCAGGCAAGAGACCCTTCCCACCTGATTCTCGGGGTGGGGGTGGGGAGCTCATATACCTCCAGAGCCAGGGTAGAGGGGACTCACCTCTCTATGTGGGAGACCCTTCCCACCTGTGTGTTGGGGGAGCTTGTATACCATCACAGCTTGGGTAGAGGGGACTCCCCTCTCCAGGCAGGAGACCCCTCCAACCTGGGTGTCAGGGAAATCTAGTATATCACTGAATCCAGGGTAGAGGGGACTCAAATCTGCAGGCGGGAGACCCCTCCCAAGTGGGTGTCTGGGGGAGCTTGTATACCACTGCAGCCAGGGGAGAGGGGACTCGCCCCTCCAGGCGGGGCACCCCTCCCAACTGGGTTTCTGGAGGAGCTTGTACACAGCAGCAGCCAGGGTAAAGGGGAATCACCCTTCCAGAAGGAAGACCCCTCCCACCTGGGTATCATGGGGGGCTCCTATACTGCTGCAGCCAGGATAGAGGGGACTTGTCTTTCTGAGCAGGGGACACCTCCCACCTGGGTGTCAGTGGGAGCTCTTATACCCCAGTAGCCAGAGTAGAGGCAACTGGACCCTCTAAGTGGGAGAACCCTCCCACCTTGGAACTGGAGGAACACCTATTCCACTGCAGCCAGGGTTGAGGGGACTCTACCGTCCAGGCCTGAGATCCTTCCCACCTGGGTGTGAGTAGGGGTTCATATACCACTGCAGCCAGGGTACAGGAGACTCGCCCCTCTAATCGTGAGTCCCCTCCCACCTGTGTGTCTGAAAGAGCTTGAATATCACTGCAGCCAGGGTATAGGGGACTCGCCTGTACAGGCTGGAGACCCCTCCCACCTGGGTGTCAGGGTGAGCTCTTATACTGACACAGCCAGAGTAGAGTGGTTAGCCACTTCATGTGGGAGACCCCTCAAACCTGGGTTTTGGGGTGAGCTCCTATACCTCCTCAGCCAGGGGAGGGGACTCGCCCCTCCATCGAGAGACCCCTCCCACCTGGTTGTCAGGGGATCTCATATACCGCTGCAGGCAGGGTAGAGCGGACTTGCCCAGTCCAGGCGGGAGACCCCTCGCACCTGAGTGTAGGGGGAGCTCTTATACAGCCGCAGCTAGGGTAGAGGGGACTTGCTCCTCCAGGCGGGAGACTTTTTCCACCTGGGTGTCCTGGGGAGCTCCTATACTGCAGCAAGCAGGGTAGAGGGGACTCTATCCTTTATGTGGGAGACTCCTCCCACCTGGGTCTCAGGGGAGCTCCAACACTGCAGCAGCCAGTGTAGAGGGAACTTGCCCCTCCAGGCGGAAGACCCCTCTTATCTAGTTGTCTGGGCAACTCATATATTGCAGCAGTAAGGAGAGAGGGGACTCGCCCCTCTAGGCGGGGAACCCCTCCAACCTGGGATTCTGGGGGAGCTTATAGACCACTGAACCAGGGTAGAGTGGACTTGCCCCTCCAGGCATTAGACCCCTCTCAGAAGGGTGTCAGGTGAACTCTTATACTGGTGCAGCCAGGGTAGTGGGGACTCGCCCCTCCAGGCTGGAGACCCCTCCCGGATGGGTTTCAGGGGAGCTTGTATACCATCTTAGCCAGAGTAGACAGGCCTCGCCCCTCCAGGCGGGAGACTACTCCCACCTGGGTGTAGGTGGGAGATCATATACCCCTGTAGCCAGGGTAGAGGTTACTTGCCCCTTCAGGAGGGAGACCCCTCCCATCTGGGTGTTGAAGGTGGGGGCAATATACTGTCGCAGCCAGGGAAGCAGGGCCTTGCCCCTCCAGTCGGGGGGAGACCTCTCCCACCTGGGTGTCAGGCGGAACTCACATCCACCACAGCCAGGGTAGAGGGGACTTGCACCTCCAAGCGGGAGACCCTTCCCACCTGGGTGTCAGGGCGAGCTTTTATACCGCAGCAGCCTGGGTAGAGGGAACTCGCCCCTCCAGGTGGTAGACCCCTTCCACCTGAGTGTCCTGGGGAGCTCCTATACCGCCGTAGGCAGGGTAGAGGGGACTGTCCCTTCATGGGGGAGACCCCTTTCACCTGGGTAACTGGAGGAGCTCCTACACCACGGAAGCCAGGGTAGAGGAGACTCGTCCCTCTAGGCAGACGACCCCTCCCACCAGGGTTTCGGGACCACTGCAGCCAGGGTAGAGGGGACTCGCCCCTCCAGGCAAGAGACCCCTCCCATCTGTGTAGGGGGGGGATATCTTATACTGCCGAAGCCACGGTAGAGGTGACTTTCCCCTCCAGGCCGGAGACCCCTCTCTCCTGGGTGTCCAGGGGAACTTTTATACCGAGTTAGTCAGGGCGGAATGCACTCGCCCCACTTAGGCTGGAGACCCTTCACATCTGTGTGTTTGTGTGTGTGGGGAGCTCTTATACCGCTTCAGCCATGGTAGAGGGGACTCACCCCTTAAGGCAGGGGACCCTTCCCATATTGGTGTCTGGGGGAGAATGTATACCGCTGAAGCAAGGGTAGAGGGGACTCACCCCTCCAGGCGGGAGACCCCTCCAGGAGGGAGACCCCTCCCACCTGGATGTCAGGAGAACTAGTATTCCTCTGAAGCCAGGGTAGAGCGGACTCGCCCCTCCAGTGGGGAGACCTGTGAGAAGGAGAAGCTTGTATATGGCCTTAGCCAGGATAGAGGGGAGTCACCCCTCCAGGCATGAAACCCTCCCATCTGGGTATTGAGGGGGTAGCTCGTATACCACTGCAGCCCGGATAGTGGGGACTTGCCCCACTAGGCGGGAGACCTCTCACACCTGGTTGTCAGGGGAGCTCATATGCAACTGCAGCCAGGGTAGAGGGGACTCGCCACTCCAGGCAGGAGACCTATGCACCTGGGTGTCAAGTGGCGCTCCTATACTGCCACAACAAGGGTAGAGGCGTTCACCTCTTTAGGGGGGAGACCCCTCCAACCTGGGTGTTCCTGGAGCTCTTATAGGGCACTAGCAAGGGTAGAGAGAACTCACGACTCCAGCAGGAAAACCCTCTTACCTGAGTGGAGTGGAGAGCTTGCATTACTGCCTTAGCCAGGGTGGAAGTGACTTGCCTCTCCAGGCGAAACTCCCCTCCCATCTGGGTGTCTGGAGAGTATGTATACAGCAGTAGCCAGGATAGAGGGGACTTGCCCATCCAGGCGGGACACCCCTCCCACCTGGGTGTCAGGGTGAGCTCCTATACCGCCTCAGGCAGGGTAGAGGGGACTCTACCCTTCAGGCGGGAGACTCCTTTAACTGGGTGTCAGGGGAGCTCCTTTTCTGCCACAGCCAGGGTAAAGTGGACTCACCCCTCCAAGCAGGAGACCTCTCCCACCTAGGTGTCCAGAGGGGGTCTTGGATACCTCCCAAGCCAGGGTAGAAGGGACTGGCCCCTCCATGTGGCACACCCCTTCGACCTGGGCGTCTAGGGAGAGATCTTACACTGCCTAATCCGGGTTATAGTGGACTCGCCCTCACCCCAGGTGGGAAACCCCTCCCACCTGAGTATCCGGGGGAGCTCCTACACCAAAGCAAACATGGTAAATGAGTTCTTCCCTCCAGGCAAGAACACCTGGGTATGGGGGGGGGGGAGCTCTTATGCCACTGCAGCCAGGGTAGAGGTGACTCATCCCTCCAGGGAGGAGATCCCTCCCTCCTGTTTGACCAGGGGAGCTTGTATACCGCCTTAGCCAGGGTGGAGGGTACAGGCTGGATACCCCTCCAATTTGGCTATGAGGGTGGAGCTCTTATACAGCTGCAGCCAGGATAGAGGGGATTCAACCCACTAGGTGGGAGACCCCTCACACCTGGTTGTCAGGAGAGCTCATATACCGCCACAGGCTGGGTCAAGGGACTCACCACTCCAGGCAGGAGACCCCTCCCAGGGGGGGAGCTCCTATACTGCCACAGCCAGGGTATAGGTTACTCGCCCCTCCAAGCGGAAGACCCCTCCCACCTGGGTGTCAGGGAGAGCTCATATACCACCCAGCCAGGAGAGAGGAGACTCAACCCTCCAGGCATGAGACCTCTCACATGGGGGTGTGTGGGGGAGCTCATATCTGGATATGGGGCAGAGAGTAAATATAACGCAGAAGCCAGGGTAAAGGGGACTCGCCCCTCAATGCAAGATACTCCTCACACCTGGATGCCGCAGGGTAGCTCCTATAACTCTCAGCCAGTCTAAGGTAGACTCACCACTCCAGGTACAAGACCCCCCCACACCTGGGTGTCAGGGTGAGCTCCTACATCACTGTAGCCAGGATAGAGGGGACTTGCCTCTCCAGGCGGAGGACACCTCCCACCTGGGTGTCAGGGGGAGCTCCTTTACTGCCACAGGCCCCTCCAGGTGGGAGACCCCTTCCAACTGGGTGTCATGGAAAGCTAGTATACCACTGCACCCAGGGTAGAGGTGACTCGCCCCTTGAGGAGGTAGACCCCTCTCATCTGGGTATGGGGGGGTGAGCTCATATAACGCAGCAGCCAGGTTAAAGGGGACTCGCCCCTCAATGCGGGATACCCCTCCCACCTGGTTGCCAGGGTAGGGGGGAGCTCCTATACTGCTACAGCCAGGGTAGAGGGGACTCGCCCCTCCAGGCGGAAAGCCCTCCCACCTGGGTGTCGGCGGGGGAGCTCTTATATGGCCCCAGACAGGGTAGAGGGACTGGCCCCTAAAGGTGAGAGACCCCTCACACCTGGGGTGGGTCGTATATAGTTGCAGACAGGGTAGTAGGGACTGGAAACCCCAGGAGGCAGACGACTTTCACCTGGGTGTCCAGGGAGGTGCCTATCCTGCAGCAGCCATGGTAGAGGCATCTCGCCCCTCCAGGTAAGAGTTCCCTCCCACCTGATTGTAGGGGGAGAGCTCATATACTGTCCCGGCCAGGAGAGAGGGGACTTGCCCCTCCAGGCAGGAGACCCCTCCCACTGGGTGTCAGGGAATGCTAGTATACCACTAAAGCCAGGGAAAAGGGGACTCGCCCCTCCCACCTTGGTGTCACAGGGAGCTTATATACCACCTTAGGCAGGGTAGAGGTGACTCACAAATCCAGGCTGGAGACCCCTTCCTCCTGGGTGTCCAGGAGCTTGTATACTGCATTAGCCAGGATGGAGCGTACTCGCTCCTTAAGGCAGAAGACCCCTCCCATCTTGTATGGAGGGTGCTCGAATACCCCTACAGCCAGGAGAGAGGGGACTTGCCCCACGAGGCAGGAGATCCCTAAACCCTGGTTGTCATGGGAGCTCATATACCACCAGAGGCAGGGAAGAGGGGACTCCCCACTCCAGGCGGGAGACCCTTTCCACCAGGGTGTGTGTGTGTGTGGGAGCTTCTAACCACCACAGCCAGGGTATAGGGACTTGCCCCTCCAGGTGGGAGACACATCCCACCTTGGTGTCATCTGGAGCTCTTATAGCGCTTAGCCAGGGTAGAGGGGACTCACCCCTCTAGGCAGGAAACTCCTCCCACCTGGGTGTTGCTGGGAGATTGTATAACATCTTAGCCAGGGTATAGAGGACTCACACCTCCAGTCAGGAGACCCCTCACTCCTGGGTATCAGGTGGAGCTCCTATACCCTACAGGTAGGGTAGAGGGGATGCGCCCCTCCCAGCCGTGAGACCCCTCTCTTCTGGATATCCAGGGTAGCTTGTATACTGCCTTAGTCATGGTGGAAGGGACTTGCCTCTCTAGGCCAGAGATTCCTCCCACCTGGGTGTCGGGGGAGCTCACATACCACTGCAGCCAGTGTAGTGCAGATGCACCCCTCCAGGTGGGACACCCCTCACTCCTTGGTGTCCAGGGGAGCTTGTATAAGGCAGTAGCCAGGGTAGAGAGGACTTGCCTCTCCATGTGGGAGACCCCTCCCACCTGGATGTCCAGAGGAGATCATATACCAAGCAGCCAGTGTAGAGGGTACTTGCCCACCAGGCAGGAGACACCTCCCACCAGGCTGTCTGGGGGAGCTCCTATACCATAGCAGCCAGGGTAGAGGAAACTCGCCCCTCCATGTAGGAGATCCCTCGCCCCTGGGTGTGTGTGTGTGGGAGCTTGTATACTGCCACAACCAGGGTAGAGTGGTCTCGCCTCTCCAGGCAGGAGACCCCTCTCACCTAGTTGTCAGGGAAAGCTATTATACCACCACAGTCAGGGTAGAGGTAGAGGGGACTCCCCCCTCTAGGGTGCATACCCCTCCACCTGTGTGTGGGGGGAGCTAGTATACCACTGCAGCCAGGATAGAGCGAAATTGCCCTCCAGCGGAAGACCACTCCCACCGTGTGTTGGGGAGAGCTCCTATACAGCCTCAGCCAGGGTAGAGGGGACTTGCCTCTTCAGGCAGAAGACCCCTCCCACATGGGTGTCAGAGGAGGGGGCTCCTATGCTGCTGCAGCCAGGGTAGCAGGGACTCACCCTTCCAAGAGGGAGGCCCCTTCCACTTGGGTGATGGGGGGAGCTTGTATACTGCCTTAACCAGGATAGAGGTGACTTGCCCATCTAGCCAGGAGACCCTTCCAGGTGGGAGACCCCTTCCGCAACTGGCTATCTGGGGGAGCTTGTATACCGCCATAGCCTGGGTAGAAGGAACTCTCCCCTTCAGTCAGGAGACCCCTCCCACCTGGGTTTTAGGGGGAGCTCTTATACTGCTGCAGCCAGGGGAGAGGGGACTTGCTCTCCAGTTGGGAGACCCCTCTAACCTCGGTATTGGGGTTGCTCCTATACCGATGCAGCCAGGATAGAGGGGACTCACCCCTCCAGGTGGGAGACTCTTCCACCTGGGTGTCAGGGAAAGCAGTATACCACTGCAGCTAGGGTAGAAGGGACTTGCCCCTTCAGGCAGGAGACCCCTCTCCTCTGGGTATGGGGGGGGATCCTATACCTCAACAGCCTGGGTAGAGCAGACTTGTCCCTCGAGGCGGGAGATCCCTCCATCCAAGTTGTCTGGGGAGCTCTTATACTGCCGCAACCAGGCTATAGGGGACTTGCCCCTCTAGGCTCATATACCCTTGCAGGTAGGGTAGAGGGGACTCGCCCCTCCAGGAAGGAGACCCTTCCCACCGAGATATTACAGGGAGCTTGTATACCACGTTAGTCAGGGTAGAGGGGACTAGAGGTGCAAGTCCCCTCTACCCTGGCTGTAGTGGTATATGAGCTCCCTCCCGAAACTCAGGTGGGAGGATCTCCCGCCTGGAGTAGCAAGTCAACTCTACCCTGGCTATGGCTGTTTTAAGCCTCCCTGACACCCAGGTGTGAGGGTTCTCCCGCCTATAAGGGCAAGTCCCCCCTACACTGGCTGTAGCAGTATAGGAGCTCCTTCCGACACCCAGGTGGGAAGGGTCTCCTGCATGATGAGGGGAGTCTCCACTACCCTGGCTGGTGGGTTATAGGAGGTCCCCTGAAACCCAGGTGGGATGGGTCCCCCATCTGGAAGGGCTAGTCTCCTCTCTCCTGGCTGTGGTAGTAAATGTGGAGAAGGGGAGTAAGGGGAGCTAGTGGCGCAGGGAGAGGAGGGCTCAAGGCCCAGGTTCACTGCTGGGTGTTAGCATCAAGGAGCAGGGCCTGGGCTGAGAGAGTCCAAAGGGCCCAGGCAAGGGGCACAGCTACTTTTTCCCAAAGGGAGCCCCCAGGCCAAGAGCAGTTTCTGTCCTCTGGCCCTGGTGAGCATCCTGGGAAACGGGTCTTGAAAAGGGGCCAAGCAGAAACAGGGACTACAGGAGGGATGGAAGATGGTACAGTGTGAAAGGCCAGAGGAAGTATGTTGATGGGGTGCAGACCAGGAATCCAGAAAGGAGCCCAGGCTAGAGACCTACAGAAGGGCCCAGGCCAGGGAGGGCAGGGAAGGATGAGGCTGGGCAGGCAGGTGGCAGTAGGGTTCTGAGGTTCAGGGATGCCAAGTGTACAAGGGTACTAGCTACAGCAATGCCTGCAGTCCAAGCCAAGGGAAGAAAGGTGCAAGAAGGGCCCCCAGAGGCTCAAGCGAGGAGGCAGGCCAGGGAATGGAGAGCCAAGGGCCAGAGCATGGGCAGGGGGCTCAGGACAGTGGACAAGACTTTGGAGGGATGGCAAGGGATTCTGCAAGGTGGAGGCAGGCTCCTGGCCAAGGGCCACTGCCAGGTGTCAGGGTTCTGGGTCCAGGACCAAAGGCCCCGAGAGAGCAAGGGGCCCAGGCGAGGGGCAGGGCTGTTTCCCATAAGGTGCCCTGGCACAGATGAGAATCCAGGGACAGGGACCTGGCAAAGGAGGCCTGGCAAGTGAAGGGGGCTAGGAGTAAGGCAATGGGAGGGCATAGCAGGGGGTCTTGGTGAGTGCATGGAGGCAAGATCCAAGACCCAAGCCAGGTGCCCAGGCAAATGACCCACCTGACCATGGATGAGGGACCCAAGGAGCAGGAGACCTGCAAACGCCAGGGGAAAGCATAAGGGGAAGGGATGGAAGGGCTGCGCCAGGACCATGAGACAGAGAAAAGTGCAAGGGACAACTAGGGGAGCAAGTTGGCAGTCCCAGTCAAGGGGTCCCCAGGTCAGACCCAACAGGAAGAGACTCTTGCCAAGTGACATGAGGAATACTGTCATGGGTTCAAGTGAATGCCCTGGCCTGGGGACTGGAGTGTAAAGGGTAAGGGTTAGGGAGGTTGGGTGTGGGTAGGGGCAGCATGCAAGGCTAGAGGTCAGGGGAGGAAAGGGAGGGAATCTCTCAAGGCTGGGTTGGAGCAAGTCACATGTTATCTGCCAGGTCTCCAGGTTCACACAGTGAAGGGGACTCAGGTGAGGAGCACTGCTATGTTTCCCATAGGGTGTGTTAAGGGCACAAAGGCCAGGCAATTTCACTCCTCTGCCCAGGTGAGTAGATCTTCAGAGAGGGACCTGGACGTAAGGAGGGTCAAAAGTGGCCCTGGTGGGGATACCTAGCATACAAAGGTTGTGGGGGTGGCTGGTTGGCAGCAAGGACCCATTCAAGAAGTCCAGGCTAGGGAGAAGCAGGGAAAGTGAAGGGTCCCAGCAGTGCCAGGATACTACAGCACCAGTGGAACAGAGGGGAGGCAAAGGATGGGGCCATTAAAAGGGGCCTGAAACCAGGAGACAGAGACAGGGTCTGCTCCTCTGCCCAGGTGACTAGATTTTCAGAGAGAGACCATGACCAAAGCAGGGCATTGTAGATGATCCCGTCCTTCCAGATTTAGGGTGCATTGGGGGCAGTCATGACCCATTCGAGGAGACAATCTAGGGATAAGCAGGGGAAGGGGAGGGTCCAGACAGTTCCAGGATACCACAGCACAAGGGGAACAGAGGGAAGGCACAGGAGTGGGCTCGAAAATGTAACTTTTAATCACGTGACATGGATAGGGTCTTCGAGAAGGACACCTGGGGGCTGCAGCAAGGAACCAGGCCCAGGAATGAAGAGCCATGTGCTTTGTCCCTGGCGAGGGTTGCATGAAAAGGGTCAGGGCTGGGAAGGGGAGGGAGGGAGAAAGGGGAGTGGATGACACAGGGAGACGAAGGCTAAAGGCCCAGGTCCACTGACGGGTGTCAGGGTTGGGGAGCAGGGCCTGGGCTGAGGGAGGCCAAAGAGCCCAGGCAAGGGGCATGGCTACATTTTTTCAAAGGGAGCCTGAAGGGACAAAAGGTCAGGTCCAGTCCCTTGGCTATGGTGAGCATCACCTGGGATCATGAAAAAGGGCCCGGCATGGACAGGTGCGACAGGAGGGCTGAAGAAGGCACAGCTTGAAAGGCCGAGGACATGTGTTGGTGAAGTGGGGGCCAGGACCCCAGAAGGGAGCCCAGGCTAGGGACCTAGAGAAGGGCCCAGGCCATGAGACAGCAGGGAAGGGTGGGGCAGGCAGTAGGGTGGCACTAGGGTTCTGCAATGCAGAGAAGCCAAGGGGAGCAGGGAAGCAGCACAAGTGAGGGGTGCGCATTCAAACCCAGTGAAGCATGGAGAAGGAAAGGACACCAGAAGCTCAAGCAAGGAACCAGGCCAGGGATGGGAGAGCCAAGGTACAGGGCTAGGGCAGGGGGCTCAGGACAGTGGACAGGGCTGGGGAGGAGAGGGAGCAGATGCAGCAGGGGAGAGGCAGGCTCCAGTGCCAGCACCACTGCCAGGTGTCAGGATTCAAGTGCAGGACCTAGGGCCCAGGGAGAGCAAGGGGACCAGGTGAGGACCTGGGCTGTGTTTCCCATAAGGAGCTCTGGCCCCGATGAGATTCAAGGGCCAGGGACCGGGCCAAGGTGGCCTGGCAAGGGACAAGGGCCAGGAGAACAGCTACAGTTGGGCATGGAACCGGGTTGTGTTGGTTGTGGAGAAGGGCAAGAGCCAATACCCAAGACAGGGGCCCAGGAAAGGGATGGACCTGACCAACAGTGGATTAGGGACCCAAGCAGGAGGATGCCATGCTCCAGGGGAAAGCAAGAGGGGAAGGAGAGGAAGGGGCGGTGTTAGGATAGGACAGAGGCGGCACAAAGGGCAAGGAGGGGAGAGTGCTAGAGGGTGCAATCAAGGGGCCCTCATGTCAGACCAACACCAACAGATGCCATGTGAAGCCATGCAACAGAAGGAATGCTGTCAGGCCTGGGGACAGTAACACAAACATTCAGGGTTAGGGAGGGCTGGGTTGGGGTAGGGGCAGTATGGAAGGCTAGAGGGTTCAGAATGGAAGGGAGGGTATTGCACAGGGCAAGGTCAGCCCTAGGCCCAAGTCCACTGCCAGGTGTCAAGGTTTGGAAGGTGAAGGGGGCCCAGGCAAGGGACAGGGCTGGTTTTCCCATAGGGAGCCTTCAGGGCCCAGAGGCCAGCCAGTTCCACTCCTCTGTCCCAGATGAGGAGAGACTCGCGAGAGACCAGGACCAAAGGAGGGCCAAAGGAGGGCACTGTGAGGGGATACTGTGCTTCTGGAATCGGGGTTGGTGTTGGTGGTGAGCCAGGACCCCAGAAACAAGGGGAGGGGAGGTTCTGGGCAGTGCCAGGATACCATAGTACAAGGGGAACAGAGGGGAGGCACAGGAGGGGGCCGGAGAAATGGGCCTGAAATCAGGGGACAGGGACAGGATACTTGAGAAGGGCAGCCAGAGGTTCAAACAAGGGATGACACCAAGGAATGGAGAGCCAAGTAGCAGGACCTAGGCCAGTGTCTCATGAAAATGGATGGGGCTGGGAAGGGGAGGGATGGTAGAAAGGTGATCAGGTGGCACAGGGATTGGAGGGCTCAAGGCCCAGGTCTACTGCTGGGTGTCAGAGTTGGGGAGCAGGGTCTGGGCTGAGGGAGGTCAATGGGCCCAGACAAGGGGCAGGGGTACATTTTCCCAAAGGGAGCCGCAGGGACAGAAAATCAGGTCCAAGTCCCTGGCCCTGGTGAGAATCCTTGAAAAAGGATCAGGAAAATGGGCCTGGCAGGGACAGGGTCAACAGGAGTGCCAAAGAAAGGCACAGCATGAAGGGCCGGAGGACCTGTGTTGGAGGGGAAGTGGTCAGGATCCCAGAAAGAAACCCAGGCTAGTGATCTAGAGCATGGCTCAGGCCAGGGTAGAAAAGGGAAGGGCAGGGCCAGGTAGGAGGACAGCACTAGGGTTCTGCAGTGCCAGGCAGCCAAGGGGATCAGGGAAGCAGCCCAAGGAAGTTGCCCACAGTCCAAGCCCAGGGATACAGAGCAGAAGAAGTGCCACCAGACATTCCAGTGAGGAGCCAGGCCAGGGAATTGAGAGCTAAGGGCCAAGGCTGAGGCAGAGCGCTCAGGACAGTGGTCAGGGCTAGGGAGGGAAGGATGGGGATCCAGTAGGGAGGAGCCAGGGTCGAGTGCCAGGGCCACTGTCAGATGTCATGGTTCCAGGTGCAGGACCAAGGGCCCAAGGAGAGCAAGAGGCCCATGTGAGGGGCAGGGCTCTGTTTTCCAAAGATGCCCTGGCCCAGATGAGAATCAAGGGCCAGGGACCAGGCCAAGGGGCCTGGCAAGGGACAAGTTCCAGGAGGTCTGCGATGGGAAGGCATGGCACAGGGTTGTGGTGGTTGTGGAGAGGGGCAAGAGCCAGGATCCAAGCAAGGTTTCCAGGCAAGGGACCAACCCAAAAGATGATTAGGAACTCAAGGAGCAGGAGGCCAGCTCTCCAGGGGAAACCTCTAGAGGAAGGAGAGTAAGGGGCGGTGCTAGGATGATGAGACAGAGGGCAGCGCAATTGGCAAAGAGGGGAGCTCATAGGGGGTGCAATCAAGGGGCCCCCAGGTCAGACCAGACAACAAGAGACCCCACGAGAAGACACAGATACCTTTTTCTTTGGGTTCTGTGACAGCTCCTCTGACCTTAAGGGTCCACAGGAAGAGAGAGAGAGAGAGCATGCACTGACCCATTTTATTGAGGAGAAGCTATTCAAATGAGGCAAGGGGTCAAGTTTCAGGGGGCTGAGTCTAGCTTCATGATGTCCACTGTCAGAAGGTTGACTGAATCTGGGTGGGCCACACCCAAGGGCACAGTAAGAGAAGGGGACACAAGGCACTTCCATGAAAGATTCTATCCCAAACAGGGCAAGGGGTTATATTACAAAGGAACAGGTGAGCATGGCTCCACCCATGGGGCTGTAGGAAGACACACCCATGCATGAGATACTGTCCCTCAAACCCAAGAAGGGTAGGGAAAGCTTGCCACATTTCTGTGACTAAGCGCTTCAGCACCCAGCCGGAGAGTGTGACTCAGTCATGTGCAAGTTTGATCTCCCACACACAGTGGAGCCAAATATGGGAGCAATAAACAGGTTAAAGCAGAATACCCACTATACCAGTTAAGCTTTTAAATATACCAAGAGTTGACAACCATCTCCCAAAAGTGTGTTTGGGACCCAAAGTTTAATGCCCTTCTAGGTATGAACTAGCACATGTGCTAGCTCTCTTGTGTTGTTGGCTATATTCTTAACTGTTTGTCTATTGTCATCCATTTGGATGCAGCATCTGAGCTGTTGAACTCTCCACATATTTCTCTTTCCTCAGCCAGTAGGTAATCTAATGTCCTACTTAGATTAGGTAATTAGGTAATCTAATTAGGAATTAGATAATCTAATTCCCTACCCTTCTTAGGTTTGATAGTTAGCCACTCCCATCGGGTCTGTTGTGTGGCTAGGAGGTCAAAGGCTTTGGCAGTCTGATTAATAATAATTTATAGTACAGCTTGGAAGTGAATAATTCTGTTTAACATGTAAATAGAAGTTCTATAACTCCAACTGCCATTTTGTGCCCAGGTAGTGGGACCATAGTGGCAATAATTCTCTGGGGTGGCCAGTTTTCTTTACCCCAAGATTGGTGACTTCCTAAATCAAGTTTCTTCCCAGTGGATCTCTTTTGTCTTTCCAAAAAGTCATCCATCCTTTACATTCCTTTGGCAGGACAGGTCCTAAATATATGTTTTACAACATCTTGGTTATAGTGGATTGTCTTGACATATGGTTCACATGATCTCCATGGTTGGAACAGGAGTAGAACAGAACCTCTTAAGGTTATCAAAGGAAACCAAACTAAATAATAGATTAACATTTTGGTTAGCAAAGGTTAAACAGCATAAATTAACAAGGCCAATCTAATAACACCAAACAAATCCTAGAAAATTTATATAAGCAAGATAAAAAAGTATAAATGAATTTTTTTTATCCTGTGTCCAGTCAGTATGAGTTTACTGTTATCAAACCAGTAGCAAAAACTAGAGAATTATGTATACATCCAGAAGCAAAGGGTGGCAATGCATTATAATATAAGAACTATCTTAGAGGTTGAAAGAGTTAATTAGTCCTGGTGGGAAGTTTATCTTTCGCCATGCATTGATCAGCCAGTCCCTCCTGTATGGCTGAAGGAGGACTGTAGTCTCCTCAAGCTTCTGCCATGCATACACCAGTCAGCTTCCAGAGTGACTAAAGCAGGGCTGTTTTCCTTCTTACTCTCAAGCTTCTCCAGTGCTCCTTTTTTCCTAGACAGTCAGCTTCAAGGGCATAGCAGCATCTGGAATGCACGCCCAGTCGCAGCTGCAGGCTTGAGTCTGGTGTAGCCAATCCAGGGACCTATTTATGCAAACTTGACTGCAGTTGGGGTGGATAAAATAACAGGGAAAGGGCCCTTTCAAAGAAATTTAGGTGTTTGAATATTCCATTGTTTGACCCAGACTCAATCTCCAGGCTTGAAGGAGTGTGCACCTGTGGACAAACTAGGTGGCAATCTATCTTTCTCTAACCTATTGGTTGAGAACCTGTAAAGTTTTCCCTAAGGCCTGAAGCTGTGGTCTCAGGGTGAAGCCATGGTGAAGAATTCTGGAGAAGCCCAGTTAAGACTTTTCTGTGGAGAAAGGGGGTGACACTTCAATACAAGGAGAACAGAGGGGAGCCACAGGAGGCAGACTGATAAAGGGGCTTGAAATCAAGGGAAATGGACAGGGTCCTAGAGAATGGCGGCCTTAAGCAAGGAGCCAGGCCCAGGAATGGAGAGTCAAGTGCATTGGCCCTGGCAGTGGGCCATGAAAACAGACAGGAATAGAGAGGGGAGGAAGGGGAGAAAGGAGAGCGGGTGGTGCAGGGAGAGAAGGTATCAATTCCCAGGTCCACTGATGGGTGTCAGGGTTGGGGAGCAGGGCCTGGACTGAGGGAGGCCAAATGGTCCAGAAAAAGGGGAAGGATTACATTTTCCCAAACATAGCCTGTAGGGCCAAAGGCCAGGTCCAGTCCCCTGGCCCTGGTGAGCATCCTGGTAAAGGGATCAGGAAAAGGGGCACAACAGGGACAGTGACAACAGGAGGTATCAAGGAGGGCACAGCAGGAAGTGCTGGAGGACGCCTGTTGGTGAGGTGGGGGAGAGGACTCCAGCAAGGACCAGGCTAGGGACATAGAAGGGGGCCACATCCAGAAAAATCAGGGAAGGGCATTAGGGTTCTGCTGTGCAGGGAAGCCAAGGGGAGCAGGGACACAGCCCAAATGAGGCCCCCCAGTACAAGCCCAGGGAAGCACAGAGCAAGAAGGACCACCATAGGCTCAAGTGAGGCCACAGGCCAGGGAATGGAGAGACAAGGGCCAAGGTGGGCCAGGGGCTCAGGACAGTGGACATGGCAGAGGAGGGAAGACAGGGGATACGGCAGTGTGGAGGCAGGCTCCAGGCCCAGGGCCATTGCCAGGTCTCAGATTTCTGGGAGCAGGACCAAGGGCCCAGGGAGAGTAAGAGGCCCAGACTAGGGACAGGGCTCTCTTTGCCATGAGGTGCCCTGCTCAGACAAAAATCCAGAGACCAGGCCAAGGGGGCCTGGCAAGGGATTGGGCCCAGGAAGAGGCCAACGGGAGGTCACTGCTAGAGCCAGGACCCAAGGAAGGAACCCAGGTGAGGGTCCCACCCAACAGACCAAAAATGAGGAACCCAATGAGCAGGAGGCTCCTGGGCATGCCCAGGTAAATCACACAGGGATGGGGAGAAAGGGGTGATGTGAGAAGGAGGAGTCAGATGGAAGCATAGGGCACACCAAGCGTAGCAGAGTAGGGGGCCCAAAATGAAATGACACCAGGGGAAGCCATGCAATACCACCTGACTCGGGAACACATTCAGGGGCTCAGGCGAAGGTTCAGGGTCAGGGAGGGCTGGGTTGGGGTTGTAGCAGCATGAAAGGCCAGAGGGCAGGGGAGGGAAGGGAGGGAATGGTGTAGGGCATGGCTGGCTCAAAGCACACTTCCACTGCCAGGTGTGAGGGTTCTGGTGGTGAGGAGATCAGGCGAGGGGCAGGGCTGTGTTTCCATAGGGAGATTTCAGGATGTAGAGGCCAGCCAATTCCATTCCTCTGCCCCAAATGAGTAGAGCCTCTGAGAGGGACCAGAACCAAAGGAGGGCCAAAGGAGGGGACTGTGAGAACATACCTTTCATCCAGACATGGGGGGCGGTTGGTGGGGATCAAGGACCCAATCACGGAGCCCAGTCCAGGCAGAAGCTGTGGAGGGGAGGGTCCAGGCAGTGCCAGGATACCACAGCACAAGGAAAACAGAGGATAGGCATATCAGGGCCCCAAGTAAGGGGATTGAAATCATGGTACATGAGCAGGGTACTTGAAAATTCCAGCCAGGGGCTCAAGCAAGGAGCCAGGCCCAGGAATGGAGAGCCAAGTGCAAGGGCCGGGCCAGGGGCACATGACTACGGACAGAGCTGGTGAGGGGAGGGAGGCACGGGAGGGAGGTGGTGGCACAAAGGAGGGAGGTTCAAGGCCCAGGCCCGCTGCAGGGTGTCAGTGTCGGGGAGCAGGGCCCGGGCTGAGGAAGGCCAAATGGCCTATGCAAGGGGAAGGAATATGTTTTACAAAATGGAGCCTGGAGGGCCAAGAGGTCAGGTCCAATCTCCTGGTCTGGGTGAGTATCCTGGGAAAGAGATCAGGAAAAGGGGCCTGGCAGGGACAGGAATGACAGGAGGGCCAAAGGAAAGTATAGCCTGAAGGGGCACAGGACAGGTGTGGGTGGAATGTGGGTCAGAATACAAGCAAGGAACCCAGGTAAGGGACCTAGAGGAGGGCCCAGGCCAGGTGAGATCAGGGAAGGGGAGGCCGGTAAGGTGGGGCTGCACTAGGGTACTGCATTACAGGGAAGCCGAGGGGAGCAGGGAAGCAGCCTAGAGAGGGGCCTGAACACCAAGCCCAGGGGAACAGTGAGCAAGTAGGGCCACCAGAGGCTCAAGCAAGATACCAGGCCAGGGAATGGAGAGCCAAGGGGTGGGGCAGGGGTCTCAGGTAAGTGGACAAGGGTGGGGAGGGAAGGCAGGGGATCCAGCAGGAAGGAGGCAGGCTCCAAGCCCAGGGCCACTGCCAGGTTTCAGGGTTCTGGGGGCTGGACCAGGGGCCCAGGGAGAGCAAAGGTCCCAGGCCAGGGGCAGGGCTCTGTTTCCTATAAGGTGCACTGGCACAGATGAGAATCCAGGGCCAGGGACTGGCAAGGGAAGGGGGCCAGGAGGAAGGTGACGAGAGGGCTCAACGTGAGGTCACAGTGGGTGTGGAGAGGGGTGAGAGCCAGGAACCAAGCAAGGAGTCCAGGCAATGGACCAACCCAACCCATGATGATGAGAGACCCAAGAAGCAGGGGATCACATGAGGGGAAAGCAGGGAAGGGGAGGAAGGGGCGATGCGAGGATGAGGAGACAGCAGGCGGGCAGGTGGCACATTGGGCACCAAGGGGAGTGAGGTAGGAGCACAAGAAAGGGGCCCCCGCTTCTGACCCCACACGAAGTGACATGATGCGAAGCCACACGACACTATGCCACACGATGAATGAACTCAAGGGGCCCAGGCAAGGAATCTGGCTTGGGGACTGGAGAGCAAAGGAAGGCTGGGTTGGGGTAGGGGCAGCATGCAAGGCAAGAGGGCAGGGGAGGGAAGGGAGGGGAAGGAGCAGAGCAAGGTCAGCACAAGGCCCAGGTCCACTGCCATGTGTCAGGTTTCAGGCAGCCAAAGAGGCCCAGGCAACCCATAGGGTTCTGTTACCCATAGGAGCCTCAGTGCACAGAGGCAAGCCAATTCCACCCCTCTGCCCCAGGCAAGTAGATTCTCAGGGAGGCACCTGGACCAGAGAAGGGCTATGAAGGGAAGGGAAAGGAGAGAGGGGAGCTGGTGGCACACAGGGAGGAAGGCTCAAGGCCCAGGTCCGTGGCTACATGTCTGAGTTGAAGTGCAGGACCCAGGCTAAAGGAGGCCAAAGGGCCCAGGCAAGGGGAAGGGCTACTTTTTCCCCTTGGGAGCCAGGAGGGCCAAGAGGCCAGGTCCATTCTCCTGGCCTGGGTTTTAGTCCTGGGAAAGGGATCAGGAAATGGGGCAAAAAATGGCAGGAAAAGGAATAAAAGGAGGGCCAAAGGAGAGCAAAGTGGGAAGGCTAGAGTTCAGGTGCTAGTGGGGTAGGGCCTGGACCCCAGTAGGGAGCCCAGGTTAGGGACCTAGAGGAGGGCCCATGCCAGGGGAGAACAGCAAAGGGCAGGGCTGGGCAGGTGGGTGGCACTAGTGGACTGCAGTGCAGGAATACCAAGGGTAGAGGGGAAGCAGCCCAAGCAAGGGTCCCACAGTCAACTGCCCAGGCACGCTTTGGGCAACAAGGGCCACCAGAAGGTCAACAAGGAGCCAGGACAGGGAATGGAGAGCCAAGAGCTGGGTCTGGGGCAGGGGGCCCAGGAAAGTGGACAAGACTTGGGTGGGAAGGCAGGGCATCCAGTAGGGGCAGCAAGTTCAGGCCCAGGGCTACCGCTAGGTTTTAGGGTTTCAGGTGCAGGACCAAGCACCCAGAAAGAGCAAAGGGCCCAGGCGAGGGATAGGGTTCTGTTTCCTATAAGGCTCTCTGGCCCTGATTAGAATCCAGGCAAAGGAGGCCTGGCAAGGGAAGGGGGACAGGAGGAGAGCGACCAGAGGGAACAGTGGGGGGGTCATGGTGGGTGCTCAGTGTGGCGAGACCTAGGACCCAAACCAGGAACCCAGGAAAGGGACCCACCCAACTGACCATGGATGAGACAACCAAGGAGAAGTAGACCCACAAGTGCCAGGGGAATTCACGCGGGGAAGGTGAGGAAGGGGTTTCACGAGGATCAGAAGACAGAGAAAACCACAAGGGGCACCAAGGGGAGCCTGCGAGCGGGCACAATTAAGGGGCCCCAGGTCAGGCACAACATGAAGAGACTCCATGCTATGCCAAGGTACATGTGGAACACAGTCAGGGGCTCATGCAAGCAGCCAGGCCCTGGTACTGGAGCACAATGGACCAGAGTTAGGAAGGGCAGGGTTGGGGTAGAGGCAACATGGAGGTGAGAGGGCAGTGGAGGGAAGGGTGGGGATCTCTCAGGGCTGGGTTGGAGCAAGACCCATGTTAACTCCCAGGTCTCAAGATTCAGGCACAAAAGGGGATGAAGGCAAGGGTGAGTGCAGTGTCTCCCATAGGGAGCATTCAGGGCACAGAGGACAGCCAATTCCACTCCTCTGCCCCAGGTGAGTACATCCTCAGAGAAGGACCTGGACCAAAGGAACAGCAAAAGAGGGCACTGTGAGGAGATATATGGCGTGCAGAGTTTGGGGTGTGTGGGTGGGTGGGCAGCCAGGACCCATAGGAGGAACCTAGGCTAGGGAGGAGCAGAAGGAGCGAGGGTCTAGGCAGTTCCAGGATACCACAGCAGCAGGGGAGCAGAGGGGAGGCAGAGGAGGGGGCAGGTAAAAGGGGCCTGAAACTAAGGGACAGGGACTGGGTCCACTCGAAGGGTGGCCAGGGGCTCAAGCAGGGAGCCAGGTCCAGTAATGGAGAGCCAAGTGCTAGCACCTAGTCCTGGAAGAATGAAAAGGCACATGTATGGGGGGGGAAAGGGAGGGAAGAGAGGGGAGGGAGTGGAGAAAGGGGAGCAGGTGACACAGCGGAAGGAAGGCTCAAGGCCCAGGTCCACTGCAGGGTGTCAAGGTTCAGGAGCAGGGCCTGGGGTAAGGGAGGCCAAAGGGCCCAGGCAAGGCATAGGGCAACGTTTTCTCAGAAAGCCTGCAGGGCCAAGAGGCCAGGTTGAGTCCCCTGGCTTGGGTGAGCATCCTGGAAAGGGGATCAGGAAACCTGGCCTGGCAGAGACAGAAACTACAGGAAGGCCAAAGGAGGGCACAGCCTGCAGGGTACTATAATGGGTTTTGGTGATGTGGGGTCAGGACCCCAGCAAGGAGCCCAGTCAAGGGACCTAGAGGAGGGCCCAGGCCAGGGGAGAGCACTGAAAGGTGGTGCCAGTAAGCAGGGCTGCACTAGGGTACTGCAGTACAGGGAAGCCAAGGGGAGCAGGGAAGCAGCCCCAGCGTGGGGCCCTAAGACAAAGCATGGAGCAAGAAGGGTCACCAGAGTCTCAAGTGAGGAGACAGGCCAGGAAATGGAGAAACAAGACAAGGGCTTGGGCAGGGGGCTCAGGATAGTGGACAAGACTTGGGAGGGAAGGCATGGGATCCAGCAGGGTGCAGGCAGGCTCCAGGCTCAGGGTCACTGCCAGGTATCAGGGTTCTAGGTGAAGGACCAAGCACCAAGGGACAGCAAGGGGCCTAGTTGAGGGGCAGGGCTCGGTTTCCCATAAGGTGCCTGGCCCAAATGAGAATTGAAGGCTAGGGACCTGGCAAAAGGAGGACTGGCAAAGGAAGGGGGCCAGGAGTAGGGCGAAGGGAGGGCAACCTTGAGGGTAGAGGTGGGTGTACAGAGGGGTGAGAGCCAGGACCCAAGCCAGGAGCCCAGGCAAGGGACCCACTGGATAGACCCAGGATGAGGGACCCAAGGAACAGTAGACCTGTGATCGTCAGGGGAAAATGTAAGGTGAAGGGTAGGAAGGGCTGTTGGAAGACCAGGAGACAGAGGGAAGCACAAGGGGCACCTAGGGGACCACATTGGCAGGCTCAAGCAAGGGACCCCCAGGTCAGACCCAACACAAAGGGAATCCACGCTATGCCAAGGAACATGAGGAACGCAAAAAGAGGCTAAGGCGACTGCCCAGGCCAGGGGACTGGAGTGCAAAGATCAGGGTTAGGGAAGGCTGGGTGTGGGTAGGGGCAGCATGCAAGGTGAGAGGGCAGGGGAGGGAAGGGAGGGGATCTCTTAGGGCTGGGTTGGAGCAAGTCACATGTTAACTTCCAGGCCTCAAGTTTCAGGCCAAGAAGGGGACAAGGAGAGTGGTAGGGCTGTGTTCCCACTGGGAGCATTCAGGGTGCAGAGGAAAGCCAATTCAGCTCCTCTGCCCCAGGTGAGTAGTTCCTCAGAGAGGGACCTGGACCAAAGAAGGGCCAAAAGCAGGCACTGTGAGGGGAAACCTGTGGTGCAGAGTTTGGGGTGGGGTCGGTAGGCTGCCAGGACCCATTTGAAGAGCCCAGGCTAGAAAGAAGCAGGGGGAACAGAGGGTCCAGGCAGGGCCAGGATACCACATCATAAGGGGAACAGTGGGGAGTCACAGGAGAGGGCAGTAAAAGGGACCTGAAACCAAGGGACAGGGACAGGGTCCTTGAGAAGGGTGGCCATGGGCTCAAGCAAGGAGCCTGGCCCAGGAATGGAGAGCCAAGTGCTAGTACCTGGGCCTGGGTGAATGAAAAGGGACATGGTTGTCTGGGGGAGCTCTTAAACAGCTGCAACCAGGGTAGCAGGGACTCGTCCCTCCAGGCAAGAGACCCCTCCCACCTGGGTTTCAGGGGGAGCTCCTATACCCTACAGCCAGGGTAGAGGGAACAGGCTCCTCCAGGCCAGAGACTCCTCCCACATGGGATCCCGGTGGGGAGGGGATCTTGTACAGCTGCAGCCAGGATAGCAGGGACTCACGCCTCCAGGCAGGAGACCTCTTTCACCTGGGTGTCAGGGGGAGCTCCTATACCTCCATAGGCAGGGTAGAGGTGCACCTCCAGTTGGGAGACCCCTCATACCTGGGTGTCAGGGGGAACTCCTATACCACCACAGGCATGGTAGAGGACACTCGTCCTTCCAGGCGAGAGACCCCCTCCCTACTGGGTGACAGAGGGGGATCTTAAACCCCAGCAGCCAGGGTAGTGGGGACTCGCAGTTTCAGGCAGGAGAACCCTCCCACCTGGGTTTCCTGGGGAGTTTGTATACCATCTTAGCCAAGGGAGAGGGGTATTCCTCCAGGCGGGAGACCCCTCCCACCTGGCTGTTGGGGAGAGCTCATATACCACCTGGCTGTCAGGGAAAGCTCATATACCACCACAGCCATGGTAGAGGGTACTTGTCCCTCCAGGCAGGAGACCACGCCCACTAGCGTGTCAGGGGTAGCTCATATACCTCCACAGCCAGGGTATAAGGGACTCGCCCCTCCAGGCTGAAGACCCCTCACATCTGGGTGTCTGGGGAGCTCCTACACTGCTGCAGCCATGGAATAGGGACTTGCGGCTCTAGGCAGGAGACACCTCCCACCTGGGTGTGTGGTGGAAGGCATACCTCCGCAGCCAGGGTAGAGGGGACTCGCCCCTCCAGGTGGGGGACCCCTCCAACCTGGGTGTCATGGGTGTTCCTTTACCACCCCTGCCAGTGTAGAAGGGACTCCCCTATCCAGGCGGGAGACCCCTGCCACCTAGGTGTCAGGGAAAGCAAGTGTAGAAACCTAGTATAGTGCTGTAGCCAGGGTTGAGTGGACTTGCCCCTCCGTGCGGGAGACCTCTCCCACCTGGGTGTCTAGGGGAGCTCACACACTGCTGCAGCCAGGGTAGAGGGGACTCACCACCCTAGGTAGGAGACCCCTTCCACCTGGTTTCAGGGGTGCTCATGTAGGGCTGCAGCCAGGGTAGTGGGGACTCGCCCCTCCAGGCGGGAGACCCCTGCCATCTGAGTGTCTGGAGGAGCTCCTATACCACTGCAGCCAGGGTAGAGGGGACTCACACATCAAGGAGAGGACCCATTCTACCTGGTTGTCAGGGGGAGCTCCTTCACTGCTGCAGCCTGTGTAGAGGGGACTGGCCCCTCCATGCGGGAGACCCCTCCCACCTGGGTGTCAGGCAAAGCTAATATACCACTACAGTAGGGGTAGAGGAGACTCGGTCCTCCATGATGGAGACCCCTTTTACCTGGGTGTCTGGGGGAGCTTGTATACCGCTGCAGCCAGGGTATAGGGGACTCAGCCCCCCAAGCGGGAGACTACTCCCACCTGGGTGTCCGGGGTAGCTCCTATACTGCCACAGGCAGGGTAGGGGGGACTCACCCCTCCAGGAGGGAGAACCCTTCCACCTGGGTGCTCTGGGGAGCTCCTATACCACTGAAGCTAGGGAAGTGGGGACTCACCTCTCTAAGCGGGAGACCCTTCCCACCTGAGTGTCAAGAGGAGTTCTTATATCCCCCCAGCCAGTGTAGACACTCCCCTCCAGGCAGGAGAACCCTCCCACCTGGGTGTCAGGGAAAGCTAGTATACCACTGCAGACCTGGTAGAGGGGACTCGCCCCTTCAGGTGGGACACCCCTTGCATCTGGGTATGGCGAGGGTAGCTGGTATACCCCAGCAGCCAGGATAGAGGGGACTCGCCCCTCCATGCAGGAGAACCCTACCACCTGGGTGTCTGGGAGGAGTTCATACACCGCTGAAACCAGGGTAGAGGGGACTCATCCCTCCAGGAGGGATACCCCTCCCACCTGGGTGTTGAGGGAGCTCCTATGCTGCTGAAACCAGGGTAGAGAGGACTCTCCCCTACAGGAATGAGACCCTTCCCATCAGGTGTCGGGGGAAGCTCTCATACTGCCACAACCAGGGAAGAGGGTTTTGCCCCTGCAGGTGAAAGACCCCTCCCACCTGGGTGTCCAGGAAGCTCTTATAGGGCACCAGCCAAAGTAGAGGGGACTCGCCCCTCCAGGTGGAGGACTCCTCCCACCTAGGTGTCCGGAGGAGCTTGTATACCTCAGAAGCCAGGGTAGAGGGGAGTTACCCCTTTAAATGGGAGACCCCTCCCACCTGTGTGTCAGGGGGTGGAGCTTGTATACAGCCTTAACCAGGGTAGAGGGGACTCTCCCCTCTAAGCTGAAGACTCCTCCCACCTGGGTGTCAGGAAACCTCCTATACTGCAACAGCCAGGGCAGAGGGGACTCGCTCCTCCAGGCGGGAGACCACTTTCATCTGGGTGTGTGTGTTGGGGCTCCTATATTGCACTAGGCAGGGTAGAGGGGTCTCGCCCCTCCAGGCGGGAGACCCCTCCTACCTGGGTGTTGGGGGGAGCTTGGACACCGCTGAAGCCAGGGTAGAGCAGACTTGTCCCTGCAGGTGGTTGACACCTCCCACCTGGGTTTGGGGGAGCTTGTATATCACCTCAGCCAGGGTAGAAAGGACTCACCACTCCAAGCAAGAGACCCCTCACACCTGGGTGTCTGCAGGAGCTCCTATACCGCTGCAGCCAGTGTAGAGGGTACTCGCCCCTCCATGCTGGAGACTCCTCCCACCTGGGTGTTCCAGAAAGCTAGTACACCACTGCAGCCAGGGTAGAGGGGTCTCGGCCCCTTTCACTTGGGTGTCAGGGGAACTCCTATACTCCTACAGCCAGGGTAGAGAGGACTCACCACTCCAAGGGGAAGACCCCTCCTACCTAGGTGTCAGGGGGAGATCCTATACCGCTGTAACCAGGGTAGAGTGGACTTGCCTCTCCAGGAAGGGGATCCCTCTGACCTGGGTGTTGGCAGGAGCTCTTATACTGCAGCAGCCAAGCTAGAGAGGACTCTTCCCTCCAGTTGGAGCACTCCTAGCACCTGGGTGTGTGTGTGTGGGGGAGCTCCTTTACTGCCTCAGCCAGTGTAGAGGGGACTCACCCCTCTAGACAGGAGACCTCTTCTACCTTGGTCTCAGGGAAAGCTAACATACCACTGCACCCAGGGTAGAAGGGATTTGACCTTTCAGGCGGGAGACCCCTCTCATCTGGGTATGGAGGGGGAGCTCATATAAGGCAGCAGCCAGGGAAAAGGGGACTTGCCCCTCAATGCAGGATACCCCTCCCACCTGGATGCTGGGAGGAGCTCCTATACTACTACAACCAGGGTAGAGCAGACTCGCCCCTCCAGGTGGAAGACCACTCCCAACTGGGTGTCAGGGGGAGCTCATATACCGCCCCAGACAGGGTAGAGGTGACTCGCCCCTAAAGGCGGGAGATCCCTCCCACCTGTGTGTCTTTGGGTGGGGGGCTCCTATACAGCTGCAGGCAGGGTAACAGGGACTCCCTCCCAAGGCAGAAAACTACTGTCACCTGGGTGTCAGGGGAGCTCCTATCCCGCTGCAGCCATGGTAGAGCGGACTGACCCCTCCAAGCAAGAGACCCGTCCCACCTGATTGCTGTGGAAGAGCTCATATACCTCCAGAGCCAGGGTAGAGGGGACTCACCCCTCCAGGCGGGAGACCACTCTCATCTAGGTGTCAGTTGGGGGAGCTCTAATACCTCCGCAGCCAGAGTAGAAGGGGCTCGACCCTCCAGTCCAGATACTATCCCACCTGGGTGTGGGGGGAGCTCCTGTACCGCTGAAGCCAGGGTATAGGAGACTCACCCCTCCAGGCGGGAGACCTATCCCACCTGGATGTCAGGGGAAGCTCTTATACTGCTGCAGCCAAGATACAGGGGACTTGCTCCTCCAGGTGGGAGACCCCTCCCATCTAGGTGTTGGTTGGGGATGCTCGTATCCCTCCACAGCCAGGGTAGAGCAGACTCGCCTCTCCAGACCAGAGACCTTCCCACCTGGGTGTCGGGTGGAGCTCCTTTACTGCCATAGCCAGTGTAGAGGGAACTCATGCCTCCAGGCTGGGGACCCCTCTCACCTGGGTGTCAGGGAAATCTAGTATACCACTATAGCCAGGGAAAAGGGGACTCACCCCTTCAGGCAGGTGATCTCTCCCCCTGGGTGTCCTGGAGCTTGTATACTGCATTAGCCAGGGTAGAGGGTACTTGCTCCTCCAGGAAGGAGACCCCTCCCATGTTGCTATGGGGGGGGGAGCTCCTATACTGCTGCAGCCAAGAGAGAGAGGACTCCCGACACTAGGCGGGAGACCCCTAAATCCTGGTTGTCAGGGGAGCTCATACACCACCAGAGGGAGGGAAGAGGGAACCCACCACTCCAGGCGGGAGACCCCTCCCACCTGGCTGTAGGGGGGAGCTCCTATACTGCCTACTGCCGCAGCAGGCAGCAGCCGGGGTAGTGGGGACTCGCCCCTCCAGGCGGGAAACCCCTCCCACCTGGGTGTCACAGGGAGATTGTAACCACCTTAGCCAGGGTAGAGAGGACTCGCCCTTCCAGTCGGGTGACCCCTTCCTCCTGGGTTCGGGGGAAGCTCCTATACCCCTGCATCTAGAGTAGAGGGGATGCTCCCCTCCAGTAGTGAGAATCCTCTCTCTTGGCTGTCCAGGGGAGCTTGTATACCGCCTTTGCCAGGGTGGAGGGGATTGGACTCTAGCTGGGAGATTCCTCCCACCAGGTTGTTGGGGGGAGCTCATATATATTGCTGCAGCCATGTTAGTGTGGACTCGTCCCTCTAGGCTGGACACCCCTCACTCCAAGGCAGAAGACCATTGTCACCTGAATGTCGGGGGAGCTCCTATCCCACTGCAGCCATGGTAGAGGGGGCTGGCCCCTCCAGACAAGAGAGATTGTATAATGCAGCAGCCAATGTAGGGAGGACTTGACCCTCCATGTGGGAGACCCCTTCCCCCTGGGTGTCAGGGTAAGCTCATATACCATAGCAGTCAGGGTAGAGGATATTTGCCCCATCAGGCGGAGACCCCTTACACCAGGGTGTCACAGCCACAGCAGCCAGGGTAGAGGGGACTCGCCCCTCCAGGTGGGAGATTCTTCCCCCATGGGTGTCGGGGGAGCTTGTATACTGCCACAGCCAGGGTAGAGTGGACTCGTCTCTCCAGGCAGGAGACCCCTCCCAACTGGGTGTCAGGAAAAGCTAGTATATCACCACAGTCAGGGTAGAGGGGACTTGCCCCTCTGGTTAGGAGACCTCTCCCACCTGGGTGTCAGGGGGAGCTCCTATACCTCTACAGCCAGGATAGAGGGAACTCGCCACTACTGGTGAGAGACCCCTCCTAATAGGTGTCAGGGGGAGCTTGTATACTGCCAAGCCAGGGTAGAGAGGTTCACCCATGCAGGCAAAAGACCCAGGTGTTGGGTGCTGGGGGGGAGCTTGTATACCACCTTACCCAGGGTAGAGGGGACTTGCCCCTCTGCCGCAGTCTGGCTGGGCACAGATGCCGCAGTCTGGCTGGGCACACAATCACGAGCCACCACACAGCTTGTAGATTCAAACAGCAACTCTTTATTCCCGAACTCACACCAGCCGTCTACAATCACGTTCTGGGGAAATCCACGTTCTCTGCCCAAATCCACCTCCACTGGGCTTCTATCTCCCAAAGAATACTGTCTGAATCCCGTGAGAACTCAAGGGGAACTCAGGCAGCAAGATACGCCCTATTCCCA
>NW_026000229.1:47238849-47242604 GCF_001458135.2 Marmota marmota marmota | reverse complement strand
CCCAGCAGGAATAATCTTAAACCTTAAACCTGGAACCTAAACCGGGAACGCCCTAATCCACCTTGGTCCTTGAACAAGGTCACCTACATTCAATGTCACTGCAACATGGGGTACGCTGGCAAGGAAATTGTCATACCTACTTGGCTAATGGCTCCCAGCACCCCTCTAAGAGGGAGACCCCTCTAGGTGGGAGACCTCTCCCACAACTGGGTGTCTTGGGGAACTTGTATACTACCATAGCCTGGGTAGAGGGGACTCGCCCCTCCTGGCGGGAGACCCGTCCCACCTGGGTGTTGGGGGGAATTCCTATATCTCTGCAGCAAGTGGAGAAGGGACTCACCCTCCAGTTGGGAGACCCCTCTAACCTGGATATCTGGGGAGCACCTATACTGGCCCAGCCATGGAAGAGGGTATTCGCCTCTTTAGTCGGGAGACCCCTCTCACCTGTGAGTGTGTGTATGTGTGGGGCTACCATATTGCTGCAGCCATTGTACAGAGAACTTGCACTTCCAGGCAGGAGACCCATCCCAGCTGGGTGTCAAGGGAAGCTCTTATACTGCTGCAACCAGGATAGAGGGGAATTGCCCTTCCAAGCAGGGGATGCCTCCCACCTGGGTGTCAGGGGGAGCTCTTATACTCCAGCAGCCAGGGTAGAGGCAACTCGCCCCTCCAAGCAGAAGAACACTCCCACCAAGGAATTGGGGGAATTCTGATTCCACTGCATCCAGGGTTAAGGGGACTTGCCCCTCCAGGTGTGAGACCCCTCTCACCTGGGTGTGTTGGGGTGTTCCTATACCGCTCCAGCCAGGTACAGGGGACTCACCCCTCTAGTCGTGAGTCCCCTCCCACCTGCATTTCGGAAAGAGCTCGAATACCACTGCAGCCAGAGTATAGGGGAATCGCCCCTATAGGCTGGAGACCCCTCCAACCTGGGTGGTCAGGGGAACTCCTATACTGACACAGTCAGACAGGAAACCCCTCAAACCTGGATGTTGGGGTGAGCTCCTATACCTCCTCAGCCAGGAGAGAGGGGACTGACCCCTCCAGGCGAGAGACCCCTCCCACCTGGTTGTCAGGGGAGCTCATATACCCCTGCAGGCAGGGTAGAGGGGACTCTAAGCTTTAAGTGGGAGACTCCTCCCACCTTGGTCTCAGGGCATCTCCAATACTGCAACAGCCAGTGTAGAGGGGACTTGTCCCTCTAGGCAGAAGACCCCTTTTTCTAGGTGTTGGGGGAGCTCATATACTGCAGCAGCAAGGGTAGAGGGGACTCACCCCTCTAGGTGGGGGACCCCTCCAACCTGGCTGTCAAGGGGAGGTCTATTACTGCTGGAGCCAGGGTAGAGGGTACTCGCTCCTACATCTGGCAGACCCCTCCCACCTTGCTGTCAGGGGGAGCTCCCATACTGCCAAAGACAGGGTAGAGGGGACTTGCCCCTGCAGGCGGGAGACGCCTCCCACCTAGGTGTCCTGGGAGCTCTTATATGGAACCAGCCAAAGTAGAGGGGACTCGCCCCTCCAGGTGAGAGATCCCTCCTACCTGGGTACTAGGGTGAGCTTGTATAAGCCAAAGCCAGGGTAGAGGGTCGTTGCCCCTCCAGGCTGGAGACCTTTCCCACTTGGGTGTCTGGGGAAGCTGGTATACTTCTGCAGCTAGACTAGAGTGGATTAACTGCACAGGCGGGAGACCCTTCCTACCTGGGTGTCGGTGGGAGCTCTTATACTGCCACAGCCAGGGTAGAGGGGACTCACCCCTCCAGGCGGGAGACCCCTTCCACCTGGGTGTTGTGGGAGCTTTTGTACTCCTGCAGCCAGTGCAGAGGGGACTCACCTCTCCAATCAGGAGACCCCTCCCACCTGGGTGTCTTGGGGAATGCCAGGGTAGTGGGGACTCACCTCTCCAGATAGGAGAACCCTCCCATCTACTTTCAGGGAAAGCTAATATACCACTACAGCCAGGGTAGTAGGGACTCGCTCCTTCAGGCGGGTGACCCCTCCCATCTGGGTATGGGGTAGAGCTCTTATACTGCAGCAGCCAGGGTAGAGGGGACTCACCCCTCTAGGCTAGAGGCCTCTCCCACCTGAGTTTTGTGGGGAGCTCATACTCCACTGAGCCAGGGTAGAGGGAACTTGCCCCTCCAGGCGGGAGACCCTCCCACCTGGGGTATCGGGGGAAGCTCCTATACCATAGCGGCCAGGGTAGAGGGTACTCTCCCATCCAATCAGGAGACCTCTCCCACCTGGGTGTCAAAGGGAGTTCTTATATGCCCCAACCAGGGTAAAGGCGACTTGCCCCTCCAGGCAAGAGACCCCTCCCACCTGGGTTCCATGGAAAGCTAGTATACCACTGCACTAGGGAAGAGGGGACTCGTCCTTTCAGACAGGAGACCCCTCCCATCTGGGTATGGGGGGGGGCTCTTATACAGAAGCAGCCAGGGTAGAGGGGATTTGCCCCTCTAGGCTGAAGACCCCTCCCACTGAGTGTTGGGGGTAGCTCATACTCCTCTGCAGCCAGGATACGGGAGACTCGCCCTTCCAGACGGGAGACCCCTCCCACCTAGGTGTCTGGGGAGCTCCTATACAGCAGCAGCCAGTGTAGAGGGGACTCGCCCCTCCAGGCAGGAGACTTTCCATCTGGGTGTGTGGGGGGGGACTCAAAACAGCCTCAGTGAGGGTAGAGGGGACTTGTGCCTCCAGGCGTGCGCCATCCAGACTTGTTTACAGACTCTAACATTTGCCAGGCGCCACCCTGACTTGTTTATAGACTCTAACATTAAATGCCGCAGTGTGGCTGGGCACAAATCACCAGCCACTGAAGCAGGAACAAACTTTATTTTTGAACTCCACCAGCAACTGCTCCCAAATGCCACATGGCTCATCCAGGAACCAGACACTGGAAATATCTCCTCTGGAAATCCTTCCTCCTGCACTTCTCCAACCATTGGGAACTCCTGGGGAGTCCCCGGGAATCCTCACAAGAACTCCAAAGTAGCGTGAGAACTCAAAAGTAGCAGCGGGAGGCGGATAGTAATGCCTCGCCTGTCAATCAATACTGTTGGCAAAATGCCAGGGGCCATACAGACTCAGCCATGGCTCTCAGCATCTCCCCCCTTCTGTTTAATTAAACAACAAACAATGTGGCTTAGGGACTGTGCTTACAGTTAAGGGTGCTTGAGGACCATAGGTTGTTACAGCCTCCTTTAACTGCTTCACTGTTTCGAAATCTAAAGCACGGTGAATTCGCTGCCCTCCTGTCTGCTCAAGTACAGGGCATGCTAATCTTTGAGGTCCTGTCATAGGATCCCATCTATCAACTACAGGGGTTGAGGGCCACTCAGCTGTCTCCATAGGTGGAGCTGTTGGTTGAATTACGCCCTCTGGTGATAGAATAGTGTTAGTAGCAGCCTCCTGTTGTAGCTTTTCCCCTAATAGCTGTTTCTCCTCTAAGCTTTCTTCCTTTAAATTTTCTTCCTCTGTCTGACTAGCTTGAGAGACCTTCTCTTTTGCTTGATCTAAAATGTCTTTCTCCATGGTCTGAACCTCTAACAATTTACTTAACACTCTTTCAGTTTGTTTTTTACTAATTTCTAATCTGTTATAAAGATAACGCAACCCAATAAGATAACACAAAACAAAACCGAAACAGAATGAAACAAAAACGGAACAAAAAATCGTTGTATCAATTTTCCTATTTTCTTGACATGTGCATTTGTGGTCTATTTCTATCTCTTCCTCAGGGGTGAACAACTTCAAAC
>NW_026000229.1:47225586-47238150 GCF_001458135.2 Marmota marmota marmota | reverse complement strand
ATGGATTCGACCATGCTTACAGTGAACGGTGCTTGAGGACCATAGGTTGTTACAGCCTCCTTTAACTGCTTCACTGTTTTGAAATCTAAAGCACGGTGAATTCGCTGCCCTCCTGCCTGCTCAAGTACAGGGCATGCTAATCTTTGAGGTCCTGTCTCAGGATCCCATCTATCAACTACGGGGTTTGAGGGCCACTCAGCTATCTCCATGGGGGGAGCTGTTGGTTGAATTATGCCCTCTGGTGATAGAACGGTGTTAGTAGCAGCCTCCTGTTGTAGCTTTTTCCCTAATAGCTGTTTCTCCTCTAAGCTTTCTTCCTTTAAATTTTCTTCCTCTGTCTGACTAGCTTGAGAGACCTTCTCTTTTGCTTGATCTAAAATGTCTTTCTCCATGGTCTGAACCTCTAACAATTTACTTAACACTCTTTCAGTTTGTTTTTTTACTAATTTCTAATCTATTATAAAGATAACACAACCCAATAACACAAAACAAAACCGAAACAGAATGAAACAAAAATGGAATAAAAAATCGTTGTACCAATTTTACTATTTTCTTGTCATGTGTATTTGTGGTCTATTTCTATCTCTTCCTCAGGGGCGAACAATTTCAAACCTTGAGCCAACCATTTTTCCCAGTTTGCCTGAGAAAGTTCTAGGGATAGGCAGCTTGAAACAAAAACAAAACAAATCAAAACAAGAACACATTGTTTTTTAAATGGTCACCCATTCTCTCGCCTTTCCTTAGGGGCGAACAATTTCACTTACCCCCAAGCTTCAGGCGCTCCTGGGCCACCAAATGCCACAGTCTGGCTGGGCACAAATCAAGAGCCACTGAAGCAGGAACAAACTTTATTTTTGAACTCCACCAGCAACTCCTCCCTGACACCATAGCAGCTTGTCCAGGAACCAGCCACCAGAAATATCTCCTCAGGAAATCCCTCCTCCTGCACTTCTCCAACCAATGGGAACTCCCGGGGAGTCCCCGGGAATCCCCAGGAGAACTCCAAAGTGGCGGGAGAACTCAAAAGTAGCAGCCCAGTTGGATAGTAATGCCTCACCTGTCAATCAATACAAAATGCCAGGGGCCATACAGACTCGGCCATGGCTGTCAGCAGGAGGGTTCTCCCACCTTGAGGGACTAGTCCTCTCTACCCTCGCTGCTGCAGTATAAGAGCTCCCACTGACACCCAGGTGGAAGGGGTCTGCCACCTGGAGGTGCGAGTACCCTCTACCTTGGTTGGGGCAGTATACTAGCTTCCCCTGATACCAGGTTGGGAGGGGTGTCCCGCCTGGAGGAGCCAGTCCTCTCTTCCCTGCATGCGAAGGTATATGAGTTCCCACAGACACCCAGGTTAAAGGAGTCTCCTGCTTTGAGGGGCGAGTCCCCTCTTCTCTGCCTGCATTGGTATATTATCTTCCCTGACAACAAGTTTGAGAGGTCTCCCACCTAGTGGGGCAAGTTTCCACTATCTTGGCTGGAGAGGTATAGGAGCACCCCCCCATAGCCAGATGGGAGGGGTCACCCACCTGGAGGGGTGCTTCCTCTCTACCCTGGCTACTGCCATATAGGAGCTCCCCTGAAACCAGGTGGAAGGAGTCTCCCTCCTGGAGGGGAGAGTCCTCTCTACCCTGCCTGCGGCTGTATATGAGCTCCCCAGGACACCCAGGTGGAAGAGGTCTCCCAACCGGAGGGGCGAGTCCCCTCTAGCCTGGCTGCAGCCATATAAGAGCTCCCCAGACACCCAGGTGGGATGGGTTTCCTACCTGGAGGGGCAAGTCCCCTATACTGTGGTTGCAGTGGTATAGGAGCTCCTCCCTACACCCAGATGGGAGGGTTCTACTCGCCTGGAGGGAAGAGTCCTTGCTACCTGGCTGCAGCTGTATAGGAGCCCCCCCAGGACATCCAGGTGAGAGGGGTCTTCTGCCTGGAGGGGCGAGTCCTCTCTACCCTGGCTATGGTGGTATAGGAGCTCCCCAGACATCCAGGTGGGATAGGTTTTTCTGCCTGGAGGCATGAGTCCCTTCTACCCTGGCTGTGGCGGTATAAGAGCTTCCCCTGACACCCAGGTGATAGGGGTGTCCCGCCTGGAGGGGCGAGTCCCCTCTACCCTCGTTGTGGCGGAATACAATCTCCCCCTGACACCAGGTTGGGAAGGGTCTCCCTCCTGGAGCAGCGAGTCCCCTCTACCCCGGCTGCCGAGGTATACAAGCTCCCTCAGACATCCAGGTGGGAGGTGTCTAGAGGGGCAAGTCCCCTATTCCCTGGCTAAGGCGGTATACAAGGTCCCACTGAAACACAGGTGGGAGGGGTCTCCCGCCTTGAGTGGCGAGTTTCCTCTACCCTGCCTGCAGTGGTATATGATCTCCCTTGACAACAAGGTTGAGAGATCTCCTGGCTAGTGGGGCAAGTCCCTGCTATCTTGCCTGCAGTGGTATACTAGCATCCCCCATAGCTAGATGGGAGGTGCCACGCGCATAGAGGGGTGCGTCCCCTCTACCCTGGCTGCTGCGGTATGGGAGCTCCCATTAAAAGCAGGTGTGAGGAGTCTTCTGCCTGCAGGATAGAGTCCCATCTATCTTGCTTGCAGCGGTATAGGAGCATCCCTGGACACCCAGTTGATAGGAGTCTCCTGCCTGGAAGGGCAAGTCCCCTCTACACTGGCTGTGGAGGTATAGGAGCTCCCCAGACCCCCAGGTGGGAGGGGTCTCTAGCTTTGTGGGGTGAGCCCTGCTGCCCTGGCTGCGGCTGTATAGGAGTCCCACCACGACAACCAGGTGGAAGGGATCTCCCACCTTGAGGGGCGAATCCCCTCTACCCTGGCTGCTGCGGTATACTAGCTCCTCCAGACACCGGGTGGGAGGGGTCTGCCGCCTGCATGCGCGAGTCCACTGTACCCTGGTTGGGGCAGTATACTAGCTTCCCCAGTGCGGTATACTAGCTCCTCCCGACACCCAGGTTGTGAGAGGTGTCCCGCCTGGAGGGGCGAGTCCCCTCTACCCTGGTTGCGGTTCCCCAAGACACCCAAGTGAAAGGGATCTCCTACCTTGAGGGGCGAGTCCCTGCTACACTTGCCGCAGCTTTATATGAGCCCCACCACACAACCAGGTGGGAGGAGTCTCTTACCTCGAGAGGTGAGTCCCCTCTACCATGGCTGCAGCGGTGTAAGAGCTCCCCGAATATACCCAAGTGGGATGGGTCTCTTAACTGGAGGGGCGAGTCCTCTCTCTCCTGGCTGCAGCAGTATAAGATCTATCCCCCATACCCAGAGGGTAGGGGTCTATTCCCTGAAGGAGCGATTCCCCTCTACCCTGGTTGCAGTGGTATACTAGCTTTCCTTGACACCCAGGTGGGAGGGGTCTCCCGCCTTGAGGGGAGTCCATTCTACCCTGGTTGGGGAGGTGTACAAGCTCCACAAGAAAAACATATGGGAGGGTTATTCCGCTTGGAAGGGCGAGTCCCTCTACCCTGGCTGTTTTTGTTTCGAGCTCCCCCCACCACACCGAGGTGGGAAGGGTCTCCCGCCTGGAGGGGCTAGTCCTCTCTCCCTGGCTGCTGTGATATGGGAGCTCCCCTGACACCCAGGTTGGAGGAGTCTCACGCCTGGAGGGAGAGTCCTCTCTACCCTGCCTGTGGCCGTATAAGAGCTCCCCCAGACACCCAGATGGGATGGGTCTCCCATCTGGTGGGTCGAGTCCCCTACACCCCCGTTGCAGTGGTATTGGTGCTCCCCGCTACACTCAGTTGGGAGGAGTCTCTTGCCTCAAGGGGAGAGTCCCTGCTACCCTGTCTGCAGTGGTATAGGAACCCCCCCCACTACACCCAGATGGGAGGGGTCTCCCACCTGGAGGAGTGAATCACCTCTACCCTGGCTGCTGTGGTATACAAGCTCTCCCAACACCCAGGTGTAAGGGGGTTCCCGCCTGGAGGGGCATATCCCCTCTACCCTGATTGGGGTGGTATACTAGCTCCCCTTGATACCGGGTTGAGAGGGGTGTCCTGCCTGGAGGGGTGAGTCCACTCTACCCTGGTTGAGGAAGTATAGGAATTCCCCCCCATACACCCAGGTGGGAGGGGTCTCTTGCCTGGAGGGGTGAGTCCTCTCTACCCTGGCTGTGGGGGTATAAGATCCCCCCCCCCATACCCAGAGGAGAGGGGTCTCCTGCCTGAAGGGGCAAGTCCCTTCTACCCTGGCTGCAGTGGTATACTAGCTTTCCTTGACACCCAGGTGGGAGGGGTCTCCCGCCTTGAGGGGAGTCTGCTCTACCCTGGCTGCAGCAGTGTACGAGCTCCTGGGCCAGGAGCCTGCCTGCCTCCCGTGCCAGATGCCCTGCCATCCCTCGAAGTCTTATCCACTGTCCTGAGCCCCCTGCCCAAGGCCTGGCCCTTGGCTCTCCATTCCCTGGCCTGCCTCCTCACTTGAGCCTCTGGGAGACCTTCTTGCTCCTTGCTTCCTTTGGCTTGGACTGCGGGCCTTACCGGGGACAGTACCCTGCTCCCCTTGGCTTCCCTGAACTCCAGAACCATAATGCTGCCTGCCTGCTGGCCCCACCTTTCCCTGCCCTCCCCTGGCCTGGGCCCTTTTCTGGAGTCCTGGCCTGCACCCCATCAACACCCTTACTCTGGCACTTCACGCTTTACCCTCCTTCATCCCTCCTGTTGTCTCTGTCCCTGCTGGGCCCATTTTAAAGATCCCTTTCCCAGGATGCTCACCAGGGCCAGGAGACTGAAACTGAGCATTTGGCCTGGGGGGTCCCTTTGGGAAAAAGTAGCTGTGCCCCTTGCCTGGACCCTTTGGACTCTCTCAGTCCGGACCCTGCTCTTCGATCCTGACACCCAGCAGTGAACCTGGGCCTTGAGTCCTCCTCTCCGTGCGCCACCCACTATCCTTTCTTTCCTCCCCAGTCCTGTCTATTTTCATGAAACACAGGACTGAATCCTGGTACTTGGTTCCCCATTCTTGGGCCTGGCTTCTTGCTAGAGCCCCTGGCTGCATTTCTTGTGGACCCTGTCCCTGTCCCTTGATTTCAGGCCCCTTGCTTGGAACCCCTCCTGTTCCTCCCCTCTGTTCCCCTTATACTGTGGTATTTTGTCATTGCCAGGACCCTCCCCTCCCCCTGCTTCTCCCTAGCCTGGTCTCCTTCAATGGTTGAAGGAGATACCCCCCACTGACACCCCCCAATCCGGGACCAAAGGTATCCCTCACAGTGCCCTCCTTTGGTCCTGGTCTCTCTCTGAGGATCTACTCACCCGGGGCAGAGGAGCAAAGGAGTGGAATTGGCTGGCCTCTGGGCCCAGAAGGCTTCTTATGGGAAACACAGCCCTGCCCCTCGCCTGGGCCCCCTTCAAACTTGACAACTGGCTGTGGAATTGGGCCTAGTGATGACCTTGCCCTGGGCGATCCTCTTCCTTCCCTCTCCTGCCCTCTAGCCTTGCAAGCTGCCGCTAAGCCAACCCAACCCTCCCTCACCCTGACTTTTCGCTCTACAGTCCCCTGGCCTGGCTGCAGACCTGAGTTCCTTACTGTGTTACTCGTGTTGCATTGCTTTCTGTGGTGTCTCTTCCTGTGATGTCTGACCTGGGGATCCCTTGCCTTGGACCTCTAGCATGCTCCCCTCTGTGCCCTTTGCTCAGCCTTCTGTCTCCTCATCCTAGTGCCGATCCTACTTCTTCTTCCCCTAGCGCTTTTTCCTGGAGTGCAGACCTCCTGCTCATTGGGTCCCTAATACCTCTTGGTGGGGTTGATCCCTTACCTGGGCTCCTTGATTGGGTCCTGGCTCTTGCCCTTCTCTGCACCCACTGCGACCCTCCACTGTGCCTTCCCATCACACTCCTCCTGGCACCGTCCCTTGCCAGGCCCCCTTGACCTGGTCCCTGGCCCTTGATTCTCATCTAGGCCAGGGTGCCTTATGGGAAACAGAACCCTGATCCTCACCTGGGCTACTTGCTCTCCCTAGGCCCTTGGGGCAGAACCAAGAACCCTGACACCTGGCAGTGGAGCTGGGCCTCGAGCCTGCCTTCCCCCTGCTGGATCCCCTGCCTTCCCTCCCCAGCTCTGTCCACTATCCTGAGCCCCCTGCCCAAGCTCTGGTCCTTGACTCTATTCTCTGGACTGGATTCCCGCTTGAGTGTCTTCGGGCCCTTCTTGCACCGTGCTTCCCTGGGCTTGGACTGTGGCCCTCGCTGGATCCACTACTCCACTCCCCTTGGCTTCCCTGCACCTCAGAAACCTAGTGTCTCCCCTGCCTGCCTGGCCCCACCCTTCCCTGCTCTCCCTGTGCCCTACTCTAGGTCCCTAACCTGGGCTCTTTTCTGCCGTCCTGGCCTGCACCCCACAACACCCTTCCTCCAGCACTTGATGCTGTGCCCTCCTTCAGCCCTAGTGTTGTCCTTGTCCCTGCTGGGCCCCTTTTACAGATCCCTTCCCCAGATGCTCACCAGGGCCAGGGGCTGGAACTGGGATGTCTGACCCTGTGGGCTTACTTTGGGAAAAGGTCACAGTGCCCCTAGCCTGGGAGCTTTGGCCTCCCTCAGCCCAGTCCTTCCTCCTCAATCCTGACACCCAGCAGTGAACCTGGGCCTTGAGTCCTCCTCTCCCTGGGCCACTTGTTACTCTTATGCCCCTTTCTCCCCATATACCGCTGTAGCCAGGAGAGAGGGGACTCACCTGGGTGTCGGGGGGAGCTCCTATACTGCTGCAGCCAGGGTAGAGAGGACTCACCCCTATAAGCGAGAGATCCCTCACACAAGGAGCTCAAAACAGCCACAGCCAGGGGGGAGGTGACTTGACCCTCCAGACGGGACACCCCTCTAACCTGGGTTTTAGGGGGAGCTCATATACCACCACAGTCAGGGTAGAGGGAACTCACCTCTCCAGGTAGGAGACCCCCTCCCACCTGGGTGTCAGGGAAAGCTATATACCACAGCAACCAGGCTAGAGGGGACTCGCCCATCCAGGTGGGACACGCCTCCCACCTGGGTGTCCAGGGGAGATCCTATGCTGCTGCAGATATGCTAGAGGGCACTCACCCGTCCAGGCCGGAGACCTCTCCCATTTGGTTGTTAGGAGGAGCTCATATACCACCACAGCCAGAATAAAGGGGACTCCCACCTTCAGTCTGGAGACCCCTCCCACCTGGGTATCAGGGGGAGCTCTTATACTGCTGCAGTAGGGTAGAGGGGATTCGCCTTTCCATTCGGGATACCCCTTCCACCTGGGTGTCCTGAGGAGCTCTTATACAGCTGCAAGCAGGGTAGAGGGGACTGCCCCTCCAGGATAGAGACCCCTATCACCTGGGTGTAGGGGAGAGCTAGTATACCACCCCAGCCAGGGTAGAGAGGACTCCAGTACCCTCTACCATGGCTAATGTGGTGTACAAGCTCCCTGCAACACCCAGGTGGGAGGGTCTCCATCCTGGAGGGGTAGTCCCCTCTACCCTGGCTGCTGCGGTATAGGAGCTCTCCTGATACCCAGATGGGAGGAGTCTCTTTCCTGGAAGGGTGAGTCCCTGCTACTCTGGCTGCAGCAGGATATGAGCTCCCCCTGACACCCAGGTGAAAGGGGTCTCCCACCTGCATGGGCAAGTCCCTGCTACCCTGTCTGCAGCTTTATAGGAGCCCCACCACCACCATCCAGGTGGAAGGGGTCTCCTGCCATCAGGGGAGAGTCCCCTCTACCCTGGCTGTGGCTGTTTTGAGTTCCCTTCCACACACAGGTGGGAGGGTTCTCCAGCCTGGAGGGGCAAGTACTCTCTTCCTTGGCATTGAGGGTATAAGAGATCTCCCATACACCCTGGAGGGAGGAGTCTCCTCCCTGGAGGGACAAGTCCACCCTATCCTGGCTGCGGAGGTATATGAGCTCCCCACCGACACCAACGTGGGAGTGGCCTCTTGCCTGGATGGGCGAGTCTCCTCTACCCTGGCTGTGGTTGTATAGGAGCTCTTCCCCCATACCCAGATGGGAGGTGTCCCCCATCTGAAGGGGTTAGTCTCCTCTACCCTGGGAGTGTTGGTAAACTAGCTTTCACTGACACCCAGGTTGGAGGGGTCTCCCGACTGGAGGGGCTAGTCCCCACTACCCTGGCTTCAGTGGTATAGGGGATCCCCCCATGACACTCAGGTGAGAGGGGTCCCCACCTGGAAGGAAGAGTCCCCTCTATCCTGTCGGCAGGGGTATATGAGCCCCTCATACTCCCAGGTAGGAGGATTCTCCCACCTGGAGGCACAAGTCCCCTCTACCCCTGGCTAAGGTTGTATACCAGCTCCCCAAGACACCCAGGTTTGAGGCTTCTCCTACTTTGAGGAGCAAGTCCCCAGGACCCTGGCTTCAGCAGTATATGGGATTCCCCCACACAACTAGATGGGAGGGGTCTCCTGCTTGGAGGAAAGAGTCCTTTTTAGCCTGGCTGCAGCTTTATAGAAGCTTCCCTGGAAACCCATGTGGGAGGGGTCTCCCGCCTGACGGGGTGAGTCCCCTCTACCCTGGTTGGGGCAGTATACTAGCTCCCCTAGACACAAAGGTGAGAGGGGTCCCTTGCCTGGAGACTCGAGTCCCCTCTACCCTGGCTGCAGTGGTATACAAGCTCTCCCATACATGCAGGTGGGAGGGGTGTCCCACATGGAGGGGCAAATCCCCTCTACCCTTTCTGCTGTGGTATTCAAGCTCCCCTTGACACCCTGCTGAGAGGGGTCTCCTGGCTGAAGGAGCAAGTACTCACTACCCTAGCTGCGGTGGTATATGAGCTCACCCCAACACTCTGGTGGAGGGGTCTCCACCTAGTGGGGCCAGTCCTCTCTACCCTGGCTAAGGTAGTATACAAGCTCCCTGCGACACCCAGGAGAGAGGGGTCTCCTGCCTGGAGGGGTATGTCCCCACTACCCAGGCTGCAGCAGTATAAGAGCTCACCGCCCCCCCACACACACACACACCCAGGTGGGATGGGTCTCCCTCCTGGAGGGGCAAGTCCTCTCTATCATGGCTGCAGTGGGATAGGAGCTCCCCTGACATCCAGGTGACAGTGGTCTTCCGCCTTGGAGTGAGGGGTGTCCAGCCTGGAGGGGTGAGTCCTCACTACCCTGGCTGCAGCGGTATATGACCCCCCCAACACCCAGGTGGGAGGAATCTTCCGCCTAGAGAGGCGAGTTCCCTCCACCCTGGCAAAGGCAGTATACAAGCTCCCCCGGACAGCTGGGAGAGAGGGAGCACTCCCTCTACTCTAGTTGCAGGGGTATAGGAGCTTCCCCCGACACCCAAGAGGGAGAGGTCACCCGACTGGAGGGGCGAGTCCTCTCTACTCTGGCTAAGGTGGTCTACAATCTCACTGTGACACCCAGGTGGGAGGGATTTCCCGCCTGGAGGGGCGAGTCATCTCTACCCTGGCTGCGGCAGTATAGGATGTCCCCCCTACAACCAGATGTGAGGAGTCTCCCGCCTGGAGAGGAGAGTCCCCTCTACCTTTCCTGTGGCGGTATAGGATCTTCCCTGGAAACCCAGGTGAAAGGGGCCTCCTGCCTGGAGGAGCGAGTCCCCTCTACACTGGCTGTGAAGGTATAGGAGGTCCCCCAGACACCCAGGTAGGAGGGGTCTCCCTCCTTTAAGGGCGAGTTGTTGCTACCCTGCCTTCGGCAGTATAGGAGCGTCCCCCCACGACATCCAGGTGGTAGGGTTCTGCCGCCTGGAGGCGCGAGTCCCCTCTACCCTGGTTGGGGTTGTGTACTAGCTCCCCCTGATACCAGGTTGGAAAGAGTGTCCCTCCTGGAGGGGTGAGTCCCCTCTACCCTGACTGCGGAGGTATAGGAGTCCCCCCAAAACTCAGGTGAAAGAGGTCTCCTGCCTTGAGGGGTGAGTCCCTGCTACTCTTGCTGCAGGTTCTTATGAGGACCCCACACACACCCAGGTGGGAAGGGTCTCTTAGCTTGAGGGGCGAGCCCCCTCTACCCTGGCTGCGGCAATATAGGAGCTCCGCCTTACAACCAGGTGGGAGGGGTCTCCGGCAAGGAGTGGCAAGTCCCCTCTTCCCTGCCTCTGGCGGTGCATGAGCTCCCATGACAACCAGGGTTTAGGGGTCTCAAGCCTAGTGGGACGAGTCCTCGCTCTCCTGGCTGCAGCGGTATAAGACTCCCCCCACCCCATAGCAACATGGGAGGGGTCTCCTGCCTGGAAGAGCAAGTACCCTCCATCCTGAATAATGCAGTATACAAGCTCCAGGATACCCAAGAGAGAGGGGTCTCCAGCCTGGAGTGCGAGTCATCTCTACCCTGACTAAGGTGGCATACAAGCTCCCTGTGACACCCAGGTGGAAGGGGATTCCCGCCTGAAGGGGTGAGTTCCCTTTTCCCTGCCTGCAGTGGTATACTAGATTTCCCTGACACCCAGGTGGGAGGGGTCCTAGCCTGGAGGCATGAGTTCCCTCTACACTGGCTATAGCAGTAAAGGAGCTCCACCTGACACCCAGGTGGGAGGGTTTCTGGCCTGGAGAGGTGAATCCCCTCTACCCTGGCTGCGGATGTATACGAGCACCCCAAATAACACCTAGATGGGAAGGGTCTCCCACTTGTAGCCTGGCTGCAGCAGTATAAGAGCTTCCCCTGACACAGGTGGGATGGGTCTCCCGCTTGGAGGGGCGAATCCCTTCTGCCCTGGCTGTTGCCATATAGGAGCTTTCCTGACACCCAGATGGGAGGAGTCTTCATCTTGGAGGGGAGAGTCCCCTCTACCCTGGCAAAGGCGGTATACAAGCTCCACCCTCCGACACACAAGTGGGAGGGGTATCCCGCCTGGAGGGGCAAGTCCTCTCTACCCTGGCTTCGGTGGTGTATGAGGTCCTTCCAGACACCCGTGTGTGAGGGTTCTCTTGCATGGAGGGGCGAATCCCCTCTATCCTGGCTGCTGGGGTATGCCAGCTCCCCCCGCCATAACCAGATGCAAGGGGTGTCCCACCTGAAGGGGCGAGTCCCCTCTACCAGGTCTTCAGTTGTATACTAGCTTTTCCTGACACCCAGGTGGGAGGGTTCTCCTGCCTGGAGGGGCCAGTCCCCTCTACACTGGCTGTGGGGATATAAGAACTCCCCTTGACACTCAGATGGGAGGGGTTTCCCGCCTAGAGGGGTGAGTCTGGCTTCAGTGGTATAAAAGCTCCCCAATGCACCCAGGTGGAAGGGTTCTCCCTCCTGGAGGGGCGAGTCCCCTCTACCTTGGCTGTGGCAGTATGGGAGCTCCCCAGGACCCCCAGGTGGGAGGGTTTCCTGCTGTGCGGGGCCATTCCCCTCTACCCTGGCTGTGGCTGTTTTGAGCTACCCCAGACAACCAGGTGGGAGTTGTCTCCTGCCTGGAGGGGCGAGTCCCCTCTACCCTGGCTGCGGTGGTATAGAGCTCCCCCAGACACCCAGATAAAAGGGGTCTCCATCTTGGAGGACCAAGTCTCCTCTACCCAGGGCAGAAGGGATTCGCCCCTCCCTCCTCTACCCAGGTGGGAGGGGTCTCCCGCATGGAGGAGCCAGTCCCTTCTACTCAGGCTGCAGCAGTGAAGGAGCTCCCCCTAACACCCAGGTGGGATGGGTTCCCTCTTGGATGTGTGAGTCCCCTCTACCCTGGCTGCAGTGGTATAGGAGCTCCCCAGGACATTCAGGGGGGAGGGCTCTCCAGCCTGGAGGGGCAAGTCCGCTCTACCCTGGCTTTGTTGATATAAGAACCCCCCTGACACTCAGGTAGGAGGGTTCTCCCGCCTGGAGGGGCGAGTCCCCACTACCCTAGCTGCAGTGGTATATGTGCTCCGCTGACAACCAGGTGGGAGGGTTCTCTGGCTGGAGAGGTGAGTTCCGGTACCCTGACTTCGAGGGTATAAGAGATCCCCCGGAAACCTAGGTTGGAGGGGTCTTCAGCCTGGAAGTCAAGACCCCTCTAGCTTGGTTGCAGCGGTATAGGAGCTTCCCCATACACCTAGGTGAGAGGGACTCTGGCCTGGAGGGGCGAGTCCCCTCTACCCTGGCTCTGGAGGTATATGAGCTCCCCGCCACCGACAATCAAGTGGGATGGCTCTCTTGCCTGGAGGGGCCAGTCCCTTCTACCATGACTGTAGTGGGATAGGAGCTCCCCTGACACCCAGGTGACAGTGGTCTTCCATCTTGGAGGACGAGTCCCTGCTACCCTGCCTGCAGCTGTATATGAGTCCCCCCCCCCAGGTCACCAAGATGGGAGGGGTCTCCTGCCTGAAGGGGCGAGTCCCCTCTCCCCTGGCTGGGGTGGTATATGAGCTCCCCCTGACAGCCAGGTGGGAGGGGTCTCCCGCTTATGTGGGCAAGTACCCTCTACTCTGTCTGCTGTGGTTATGAGCCAGATCTGAGGGGTCTCCCGTCTGGAGTGGCAAGTTCCCTCTACACTGGATTCTGTGGTATACAAGCTCACCTTGACACCCAGGTGGGAGAGGTCTCTCGCCTGGAGGGGCGAGTCCCCTCTACTTTGGCTGGTGCCATATAAGAGCTCCCAGGACATCCAGGTGTAAGGGGTCTCTCTTGTAGCAGGATGGAGTCCCTGCTACGCTGGCTGCGGAGGTATAGGAGCCCCCCCCC
>NW_026000229.1:47220405-47223446 GCF_001458135.2 Marmota marmota marmota | reverse complement strand
CCTCTACCCTGGATTCAGTAGTATACTAGATTTCCCTGACACCCAGGAGAGAGGGGTCTCCTGCCTGGAGAGGGGAGTCCCCTGTACCCTAGCTGCGGTGGTATACAAGATTCCCCAGCACACAGGTGGGAAGGGTCTCCCACACAGAAAGGCGAATCCCCTCTACCCTGGCTGTGGGGATTAAGGAGCTCCCCCAGACGCTCAGGTGGGAGGGGTCTCCCGTTTAGAGGGGCGAGTCCCCTCTCTCCTGGCTGGGGCGGTATATGAGCTCCCCCTGACACCCAGGTGAGAGGGTTCTCCCGCCTGGAGAAGCGAGTCCTCTCTACCCTGGCTTTGGCAGGATATGAGCTTCCCATGAAACCCATGTGAAAGAGGTCTCCTCCTGGAGGGGCGTGTCCACTCAACCCTGCCTGCAGCAGTATATAAGCTCCCCTGAACACCAAGGTGGGAGGGGTCTCCGATCTGGAGGGGCCAGTCCCCTCTAGCCTGACAGTGGGGGTATACAAGCTTTCCCCAACACCCAGGTGGGAGGGATCTCCCGCTTAAAAGAGAGAGTCCCCTCAACCCTGCCTGCAGCGGTGTAGGAGCTAACCAGGACACCCAGGTAGAAGGGTATCTCGCCTGGAGGGGAATGTCCCCTCTACCCTTGCGGTATATATAAGCTCTCCTTACAACCAGGTGTGAGGGGTCTCCCACCTAGTGGGGCGAGTCCACTCCAATCTGGTTAAGGTGGTATACAAGCTCCCCTGGAAACACAGGAGAGAGGGGTCTATGGCCTGGAGGGACGATTCACCTCTACCCTGGCTGCAGCAGTATAGGAGCTCCTCCTACATGCAGGTGGAAGGGGTCCACCGCCTGGAGGGGTGAATCCCCTCTACCCAGGCTGCTGCTCTATACAATCTCCCTCAGGCACCCAATTGGGAGGGGTTTACCACCTGGAGGGGCAAGTCCCCTCTACCCTGCATGCTGCAGTATACCGAGCTCCCCTGACAAACAGGTGGAAAGGGTCTTTGGCCTGGAGGGGAGAGTCCTCTCTATCCTGGGTGTGGCGGTATAAGAGATCCCCCTGCCACCCAGCTGGGATGGGTCTCCCGCCTGGAGGGGTGAGTCCCCTATACCCTGTCTGCAGCAATATGGTAGCTCCCCGCGGGGATCCACAGGTGGGAGGGGTCTCCCAACTAAAGGGGCGAGTCCCCTCTTCTCTGGCTGTGGTGGTATAGGAGCTCTCCAGATACCCAGGTTAGAGGGGTCTCCCGACTGGAGGGAGAGGCCCCTCTCCCCTTACTGCGGAGGTATAGGAGCTCCTCCCAACACCAAGGTGGGAGGAGTCTCCACCTGAAGGGGCAATTACCCTCTACCCATGCTATGGCAGTATAAAAGCTCCCCCAGACACCCAGTTGGGGGAGGGGTCTCCTGCCTGTAGGGGACTCCCTCTTGGCTGGGCAAGTCCCCTCTACCCTGGCTAAGGCAGTATAAAAGCTCCCCCCCCCCGCACCCATTGGGAGGGGTCTCTCGCCTGTAGTGGTCAATCCCCTCTACCCTGACTGTGGAGGTATAGGAGCTCCCTCCGACCCCCAGGTGGGAGGAGTCTCCCAACTGGAGGGGCAAGTCTCCTCTACCCTGGCTGCAGTGGTATGGGAGCTCCCCCTGACACCCAGGTGGGAGGGGTCTGTATACTGTGGCAGTATACAAGCTCCCTCTGACACACAGGGGGAGGGATCTCCCACATGACGGGTGAGTCCCCTCTACCCTGGCTGCTGCGGTATATTAGCTCACCCTGACACTCAGGTGGGAGGGGTCTCCCACATGGAGGGGTGAGTCCTCTTTACCCTGACTGGTCCCCTGGACACCAAGGGGTGAGGAGTGTCCAGCCTGGAGGGGTGAGTCCGCACTAGTCTGCCTGAAGGGGTATATGAGCTCCCCCAAACACCCAGGTGGGAGGAATCTGGGTCCTAGAGAGGCGTGTCCCCTCCACCCTGGCAAAGGCGGTATACAAGCTCCCCCTGAAACCCAGGAGAGAGGGGTCTGGTGACTGGAGGGGAGCATCCCCTCTACTCTAGCTGCAAGGGAATAGGAGCTTCCCAAAACACCCAGGAGGCGAGAGTCCTATCTACCCTGTGTAAGGTGGTATACAATCTCCCTGTGACACCCAGGTGGGAGGGCTTGCCCGCCTGGAGGGGCAAGTCCCCTGCTGAGAGCCAAGGCAGAGTCTGTATGGCCCCTGGCATTATGCCAACAGTATTGATTCACATGGGAGGCATTACTATCTGCCTCTGCTGCTACTTTTGAGTTCTTGCACTATTTTAGAGTTCTCGTGGGCATTTCCCGAGAGTTCCCATTGGTTGGGGAAGTGCAGGAGGAGGGATTTCCGGGAGAGATATTTCTGGCTGGGGGTTCCTGGACTAGCCTCGTGGCATTCGGGAGGATTCCCAGGAGCTGTGTGAAGTGTTTTCCTGCAGTTCAAAAATAAAGTTTGTTCCTGCTTCAGTGGCTCCTGATTTGTGCCCAGCCAGACTGTAGCAATTGGCGGCCCATGCGGGGAACATCTGAAGCTTCGGGGTAAGTGAAATTGCTTGCCCCTAAGGGAAGGCGAGAGAATGGGTGACCATTTTAAAAAACAATGTGTTCTTGTTTTGTGTTTGTTTCAAGCTGCCTATCCCTAGAATTTTCTCAGGCAGATTGGGAAAAAAACGGTTGGCTCAAGGTTTGAAGTTGTTCGCCCCTGAGGAAGAGATAGAAATAGACCACAAATGCACATGTCAAGAAAATAGGAAAATTGATACAACGATTTTTTGTTCCGTTTTTGTTTCATTCTGTTTCGGTTTTGTTTTGTGTTATCTTATTGGGTTGCATTATCTTTATAACAGATTAGAAATTAGTAAAAAACAAACTGAAAGAGTGTTAAGTAAATTGTTAGAGGTTCAGACCATGGAGAAAGACATTTTAGATCAAGCAAAAGAGAAGGTCTCTCAAGCAAGTCAGACAGAGGAAGAAAATTTAAAGGAAGAAAGCTTAGAGGAGAAACAGCTATTAGGGAAAAA
>NW_026000229.1:47123782-47217942 GCF_001458135.2 Marmota marmota marmota | reverse complement strand
ATATAATTCCCCGTCCGGGCCACCAATTGTCGTGACCCCTCGTCAGCAAGGGAAAACACGACACAGGATTCTTCTTTCAGCAGTTTATTCAGGCCTTGATTCAAGTATCATCTTCTAGCGACCCGCCGCCGAGCGCCCAAGCACAGCCTAATAAAGCCTCCCGCATACCAATCTTAAGCTGCCACGTGGACCTTTCTCATAGGATGGGAAGGGATTGCGTGCCAATTCTCCATATTAGGAGTTGTTTGTCACAGGCCACGGTGGAAGCCGGTGCCATCTTCTAATGGCGGCCATGGTCTAATTAGAACGGCTCACCACACCAACCTAAGAGAGGAGGCTGATGCCTAGAGGTCAGTTCATCCGATGACGGGTAAGGACCATATGTTGAATTGGACTGCCTAACAGGCATGGTCCCTAAGCCACATTGCTTGTTGTTTAATTAAACAAAAAGGGGGAGATGCTGAGAGCCATGGCCAAGTCTGTATGGCCCCTGGCATTTTGCCAACAGTATTGATTGACAGGTGAGGCATTACTATCCGCCTCTGCCGCTACTTTTGAGTTCTCGCACTATTTTAGAGTTCTTGTGGGGATTTCCCGAGAGTTCCCATTGGTTGGGGAAGTGCAGGAGGAGGGATTTCCAGGAGAGATATTTCCGGCTGGGGGTTCCTGGACTAGCCGCGTGGCATTCGGGAGGATTCCCAGGAGCTGTGTGAAGTGTTTTCCTGCAGTTCAAAAATAAAGTTTGTTCCTGCTTCAGTGGCTCGTGATTTGTGCCCAGCCAGACTGTGGCAGTCTCCTCTACCCTGGCTGCATCAGTATAAGAGCTCCCTCTGAGACCCAAGTGGGATGTGTCTCCGCCTGGAGGGGTGAGTCCCCTATACTCAGGCTGCAGCAATAGAGGAGCTCCCACCTACACGCAAGTGGGAGGGGTCTCCCGCCTGCAGTGGCAAGAACCTCTTCCCTGCCTCTGGCGGTATATGAGCTCCCATGACAACCAAGGTTTAGGGGTCTCACGCCTAGTGGGGCAAGTCCCCTCTCTCCTGGCTGCAGCGGTATAGGAGCTCCACTCCACAGCAAGATGGGAGGGGTCTCCCGCCTGGAGGATCAAGTACCCTCCACCCTGAATAATGCAGTATACAAGCTCCAGGACACTCAGGAAGGAGGGGTCTCTCGCCTGGAGGTGCAAGTCACCTCCACCCTGGCTAAGGTGGCATACAAGTTCCCTGTGACACCCAGGTGGGAAGGGTCCCGCTTGAAGGGGTGAGTCCCCTTTTCCCTGGCTGCGGTGGTATACTAGATTTCCTTGACACCCAAGCGGGAGGGGTCTCTCGCCTGGAGGCATGAGTTCCCTCTACACTGGATATGGCAGTAAAGGAGCTGCCCCGACACCCAGGTGGAAGGGTCTCTGGCCTGGAGGAGCGAGTCCCCTCTACCCTGGCTGGTGCGGTATATGAGCTCCTTCTGACACCCAGGAGGGAGGGGTCTTCCCCCTGGAGGCGTGAGTCCACTCTACCCTGGCTGTAGCGGTATAGGAGCTCCCCGCCAGGCATCCAGGTGGGAGGGGTATCCCACATTGAGGGGAGAGTCCCCTTTACCCTCGCTGCTGCGTTATATGAGCTCCTTCCCCCATACTCAGATGAGAAGGGTCTCCTGCCTAAAGGGGCGAGTCCCCTCTACCCTGGCTGCAGTGGTATACTAGCTTTCCCTGACACCAAGTTGGAAGGGGTCTCCTGCCTGGAGGGGCAAGTCCCCTCTACACTGGCTGTGGCAGTAAAAGAGCTCCCAGGACACCCAGTGTTAGGGGTGCTCCGCCTGGAGGGACGAGTCCCCTCTAGCTTGGCTGCTGCAATATAAGAGCTCCTTCTGACACCCAGGTTGGAGGGATCTCCCTCTTGGAGAGGCAAGTCCCCTCTACCCTGGCTACAGGGTATAGGAGCGCCCCCTGACACCCAGATGGGAGGGGTCTTCTGCTTGGAGAGGCAAGAAGCCTCTACCCTGGCTGCAGTGGTGTACTAGCTTTCCCTGACACCTAGGTGGGAGGGGTCTCCCTCATGGAGGAAGCAGCGGTATAGGAGCTCCCGCAGACACCCAGGTGTGAGGGGTCTCTTGCCTGGAGTGGCAAGTCCTTTCTACCCTGGCTGTGGTGGTATACAAGCTCTCCCCAAACCCAGTTGGGATTTGTCAACTGCCTAGAGGGGTGAGTCTGCTCTACCCTGGCTGCAGCGGTGTACAAGCTCCCCCCAAACACCCAGGTAGGAGGGGTCTCCCACCTGAAGAGGTGAGACCCCTCTACCATGGCTAGTGTGGTATAGGAGCCCCCACACACACCCAGGTGAAAGTGGTGTCCTGCCTGGAGCAGCACTTCCCCTCTGCCCTGGCTGTTGTGTTGTAGGAGCTTTCCTGACACCCAGGTGAGAGGAGTCTTCAGCCTGGAGGGGAGAGTCCCCTCTACCCTGGCTAAGGCAGTATACAAGCTCCACCTCCTGACACAGAGGTGAGAGGGGTCTCTGGCTTGGAAGGGTGACTCCCCTCTACCCTGGCTTCTGCGGTATACAAGCTCTCCCTGACACCTAGGTGGGAGGGGTCCCCTGCCTGGAGGGGCGAGTCCCCTCTACTTTGGCTGGTGCCCTATAAGAGCTCCCTGGACACCCAAGTGGGAGGGGTTTTTCGCCTGTAGAGGCTAACCCCTCTTGCCTGGTTGTGGCAGTATAAGAGCTCCCAGTGAAACCCTGGTAGGAGGGGTATCATTCCTGTAGGGGTGAGTCCTCTCTATCCTGGCTGCAGCAGTAAAAGAGCTCCACCAACACCCAGGTGGGAAGGTTTATCCTGCCTGAAGTTGTGAGTCCCCTCTACCCTGGCTGCAGCAGTATAGGAGCTTCTCTGACATTCAGATGAGAGGGGTTGCCCACCTCTAGGGACTAGTCCCCTCTCTCCTGGATGCAATGGTATATGAGCTCCCCCTGACACACAGGTAGGAGGGGTCTCCAGCTTGGAAGGCGAGTACCCTCTACCCAGGCTTCGGCCACAAAGGAGCTTCCCCTTACACCCAGGTGGGAGGGGTCTCAAACCTGGAGTGGCGAGTTTCCTCTACCCCTCCTGTGGCGCAGTATGAGCTCCCCTGACAACCATGTGTGAGGTGTCTCCCTCCTGGAGGGGCGAATCCTGTCCACCCTGGCTAAGGTGGTATACAAACTCCTGCAGAGACCCAGGAAGGAGGGGTCTCCCACTGTAAGGGATGAGTCACCTCTACCCTGGCTGCAGTGGTATAAGAGCTCCCCCCCAATACCGTGGTGGGAGGGGTCTCTTGACTTGATGGGCGAGTACCCTCTACCCTGGCTGTATCCTATATGAGTTTCCCCTGAAAACCAGGTGAAAGGGATCTCCCGCCTGGAAGAGTGAATCCCTGCTACCCTGACTGTAGCTGTATACCTGTTCCCCCAACACCCAGGTGGGAGGGGTCTCCAGCTTGGAGGGGCGAGTTTCCTCTACCCTGGCTAAGGCACAATACAAGCTTGCCACCAAGTTGGGAGGGGTCTCTGCCTGGAGGAGCAAGTCCCCTCTACCCAGGCTGCTGCAGTATAAGAGCTCCCCCTGACACCCAAGTGGGAAGGGTCTCTTGCCTGGAGTAGTGAGTCCCCTCTACCCTAGCTGTGGAGGTATACAAGCTCCCCCTGACACCAAGGTGAGAGGTGTCTCCCGTCTGGGGGGGCGAGTCCCCTCTCCCCTGACTAAGGTGGTATACAAGCTCCCCTGAAACCCAGGTGGGAGGGGTATCTTCCCTGGAGGGATATCTTGCCTGGAGGGGCAAGTCCACTACCCTGGCTGAAGCAGTATAGGAGCTCCCCCCAAACACCCAGGTGAGATGGGTCTCCTGCATAGAGGGGCTATAAGAGCCCCCCTCCAACACCAAGAAAGGAGGTGTCTCCCACCAGGAGGCACAACTCCCCTCTACTCTGGTTGGTGTGGTATACTAGCTCCCCCTGACACCCAGTTGGGAGAGGTCTCCTGCCTGAAGGTGCGAGTCCCCTCTACACACCCTGAGGAGGTAAACAAATTCCCAGAGACACCCAGGTGAAAGGGGTCTCCCTCCTGAGCAGGTGAGTACCTTCTACTCAGGCTGCAGCTATATAAGAGCACCCCCCCCACACACAGGTGGGAGGGGTTGTGGGAGGCCATCCTGGCATGTGATTTGAGTTACCTCCCTGGCTGGGTGAGAGGCGCTTAAACACAGCTGTGTCTTTCCCCACCCTTTCCCAGGTCCAAGGGCTTGTCCGTGCAGAGGCTGCCTGGCCAATGCCCTGAAGACCCAATTGTCGCCCCTGACCTTGGGATGCTGCCCACCTTAACCTTCATTGGATGGGATTTTCCCTGGAATTTTTTGTTCCCCAATAAAAACCCACTCTCTGGCGTGTTCTCTCTCTCTCTAGTCTCTTCTGTAAACCTCGCTACTGCATTAGGTGGCTGGAGGCAGGAGCTAGGAGAAGATGTCCTGGAGCTGATATTAAAGGTAATGAGTCTTGTCTCTTTAATTTAAAACTCCCTAGCCTTTACTCATGAATGGAACCTTCTTTCATGAAGACAGCACTGGTCGCATGGCAGAAGTGGCGCCCTGAAGTGAGGCTCTTGGGTTAAATTGACTAGGTTGAGTTATGGAGCATGCTATAGAAATACAGAATTTGTGACATTTTTATGGTCACAGAAGTACCAGGCAGTTTTTGGAGTGAAGGGAAGTTAAAAAATTTTAATAATGGGGAATTCAACTTCTACTGATAAAGACATGTATTTGACTTTTTTAGAGACAATAATTAATCAGAAGGGAAAGCAAGTTAAAAAGACTCAGTTGCTACAATTCTTAAAGGTTGTAGGTGAATTTTACCCTTGGTTTTGTGACCAATATTCACCAAATTTACATACATGGGACAAATTAGAAGGAAATTACATAAAATTGGCCTTTCTAATGAATCACCTGGAAACTTTGAGAATATTCAAAAGGTTTGGACTGCATTGGAGATCTGTCTTTTTGATTACATGGGCCATAGTTCATGGCTCCCTGAAGATCTATTGAAAGGTATTCAGAGAGCCATTAAGTCTATTCAAATGGAAAAATTGCCTGAGGCTAAGGAAATCTCCTTTCCTCTAAGCCAGCTAAAAACTAAAACAAATTATATTCAAACAAAAAACCTCCAGGGCAAAACCAAAAGTAAGAAATTTAGCCTTGCCTGAGCCAAACCAGAATAGTCCAGAGGAAGACCACAGAGATGGACCATAGAGAGGAAGCCTCCGGGGGGATAGAAGGTCTTTCTCCACGGGAGGAAAATCTGGAAGAGATTCATAGAGAGATAGAAAGTCCTCCTCTTCATGGCTTACAGGCCCAGATTCAACATGGCTACAGGGGAGAATCAACGGAGGAATTGCAGTCTGAGAGAGGACTTGGACAATGAAATTCAGGATTTACCAGGGAATTTCAACAGGCTGTGCTTAACAGCACCTGCCCCAGCCATTTGAATTTGGCCATTGCCTGTTAAAAGGACAAATTTTAACAGATACTCTGAGCTGGCAATGACTTATTTTTACTCCATTCTAATGGGGAATTAGGAAGGCGCAGGAAGCTGGAGAAGATACTGGTGAATTTCTGCCCTTCTCAGTTTTTGAACAGGTTAATGATCAAGACCAATGTGTTTGTGTCCACAAGGTAATTCCTTTTAAAACTATTAAAGAGTTAAAAAACGCCTGTGAGGTCTACGGTCCAAATTCACCATTCATGCAGAGCTTGTTTGAGACTATTTGCTCTCAACCGCTCCCACCAAGAGACTGGATTTCTATCGCCAGGGCTTGCTTGATGGGGGGGATTTTCTACTTTGGAGGTCATACTGGACAGACTTTTATTCCGAGCAAGTAGAAAGGAATCGGAGGCAAGATCTCCAAACATCCGTGGACATGTTTTTAAGAATGGGTGAATTTATTGATTTAGAAAGGCTAATAAATTATGAATTGGCAGTGTATGGTCAGATTACATACACTGTGCAAAGTATGCCTGGAGATAAATTGCCTCCAGGGGCCAATCTAGCTTAGTTCTGACTAAAGTTAAGCAAGGTGACAATGAGCTTTATTCTGATTTCATAGCGCAACTCTACCAAACCGCAAACCATTCCATTGGAGATCCGGGTGCATGTGAGTTTATTGTTAAGCAATTGGCATTTGAACATGCAAATAAATATTGTCAGGATGTTCTCAGACCCCATAGAAAAAAGGGCACAGTTTCAGAGTTTATTCGCTTGTGTTCTGATATCGATCCAGCCCATTTACAAACAATTACACTCACCTGGGCTTTAAAACAAACTCTGCAGCCCCAAGAATTTCTACACAGATCCCACGGGAGATGTTTTCATTGTGGAAGGAATGACCATTACTCGCGAAAATGTAAAGCTCCTAATTTTAAGCCCAGGGCTCCCTCTGCTTTGGTAATAGATATTGAAGGGTTGAAGACCACGTGGCGGACCAAGATGGCGCTGATCAGTCCTCCTTTTTGCCCTCACTTCCGCCTAGTAGGAAGACAAAAAACTTCCGGTCAGCCCATCCCCAGGGCAAAAAAACAGGGGAACCAGAAGGAAGGTCGCACAACTTAATGTCATCACCTCTGACCATGGGGAGCTGCCATTTCTTTACGACCTTCAATGACAATTGAATTAAATCCTGAATTAGGGCCAAAACAACTCCCTACTGGGATTTTTGGGTCACTCCCTAGAGAAAGTATAGGGTTAATTTTGGGACATAATAATTTAAAAGGGGCCATCAAGGTAATATCTGGACTAATAGATTCTTATTTTGAAGGAGAATTAAATGTTACTGTAAAATCAAATTATGCCCTTCAGCTTACTCCAAAAAATACATTTACTCAATTAATTTTATTACCCTGTAATTTGGATGGAACTCGCAAAAAAATTCAGTTTCCAAACCGCCAGAGTGTACTCCTCTCAATTAGTATGGCAGGAGCACCCCCTACTGGAACTTAAAATTAATCATAAAAAGTTCAAAGGTGTAGTGGACACAGGAGCTGACATCAGTCCTGTCTAGTTGCTTCTGGCCTAAGAATTGGCCCTTACATATAGCACCAGCTAACCTAGAGGGAATTGGACAAATCTCACAGCCTGCTCAAAGTGCAAATTATCTCCGTTGGGAGGATCCTGATGGGAACAGTGGAGTTTTTAAACCTTATGTGTTAGAGTCCTTACCAGTAAACCTACAGGGAAGAGATATATTAAGCAAAATAGGATTATTATTAGTAACTCCAAAATCTATGAGATCATTTGAGGAAATTAATCAAGGGCTTCTTCCTGGAGATAATAAGGGAACTTATCAGGGAGAATATCTGCTTACAAACCAGTCTCCTCGACAGAGATTAGTAAATATTCCAAGCCAAAATTTTTACTAGGGCCCCTTTGTCTCTCCCCTATCAAAAAGACAGCAGAAAAGATCACCTGGCTCACAGAAGAGCCTATATGGATTTCTCAGTGGCCCATATCAGGGAAAAAACTTAAGATAATTCATATGTGAGTTGAGGAACAACTTTAGGCTGGTCATATAGAATAAATGTTTAGTCCTTGGAACACCCCCATTTTTGTCATTAAGAAAAAGTCAGGTAATTGGAGGTTACTACAAGATTTAAGGGTAATAGACCATGCAATTCAACCTATGGGATCATTGCAGCCTGTACTTCCTTCCCCCAAAGCAATTCCTTTAAATTATAACTTAATGGTAATAGATCTAAAAGATTTTTGTTTCTAAATAAGGTTGCATCCTGAGGATTGTGAAAAATTTGCTTTCAGTGTCCAAGCAATTAATTTTAAAGAACCTGTTAAAAGATATTGCTGGAAGGTTTTGCCTCAAGGGATGCCTAATAGTCCTACTTTATGTCAAAAATTTGTGGGTCAAATGATAGCTCCTATAAGAGATAACTTTCCTGATGCATATATTATTCATTTTATTGATGATATATTATTGGCTCATGCTAATCCAGAAGTACTTTCAGCAATTTTTACTCAGTTAGAGGCTTCACTTACAGCAATGGGTTTGTGCATTGCTCCTCAAAAGATTAAAAAGATGCCTCCCTTTTAATATTTAGGTCAGATAATTCAAGGATGTAAAATCCATCCTCAAAATCACAGATAAAAGTTAAGGAATTACATACCATTAATGACTTTCAAAAATTATTAGGAGATATTAATTGGCTGAGGCCATCCTTAAAACTGACTACTTCTGATTTAAGTACTTTATTTCAGATATTGCAAGGAGATCCTTCTCCAACCTCTCCACGTCAGCTGACAATAGAGGCTAGAGCAGCATTAAAAAAAGGTGAAAGTGCAATTATAAATGCACAGCTTACTATAATTAATTCTAAAGAACTAATGTATTTATTAATATTTCCAACTGTACATACACCTATGGGAGCAATATGGCAAAGATTGGGGGTTATTGAGTGGATTCATTTAGCCCACTCTCCCCAAAAGACATTAATTCCTTTTCATGAATCTATTGCTCAATTAATAATTAAAGGTAGAACAAGAGTTTTACAATTAATTGGATCTGAACCTGATATTATAATTATTCCATTTTCTGTTCAACAAAATAATTGGCTTTTTCAAGCTTCTAGTTTATGGCAAATAGCTTTTGCTGATTTTCCTGGTCAGATAGAAAGTCATTACCCTCGTGATAAAATTATTCAATTTGCATCAATAACACCACTTATTTTTCCAAAGATTGTACATGCCCAGCCCATAGGTAGAGCCCTATCGATGTTCACTGATGGTCCAAGCTCAGGTAAAGCAGGTTTTTATAGCCATGTTCACACAGACGTAATACAAACCTCATATACTTCTGCCCAAAGATCAGAGCTACAAGCTCTGATTTGTGCCTTAAAATACTTTACAAATGAGCCTATTAATATTTATTTTGACAGCTTATATGCAGTCAGAGTTAGCAAAAATATTGAAACTTCAGTTATTGGATATATCTTATCACAAGAGCTATTTAAATTATTTCATAATCTACAAAAGGCAGTTCAAATGCGAAAATACCCATGTTTCATAGGATACATATGAGCTCACACTAATCTTCCAGGACCTTTAACTTCAGGTAATGACAAGATTGATAAATTGGTAGCTGTTTGTCAACAGATGTCTCCATATGATTGTGCACAAGCTTCACATTCCTTGCATCATCAGAATGCTTCTAGCTTACATAAAAATATAATGTTACCAGAGAACAAGATTGTCAAATTGTAAGTCACTGCCCAAAATGTGTTATTCACACTCCATCTCTGCCATCAGGGGTAAATCCCTGTGGATTAAAAGCAAATCAAATATGGCAAATGAATGTAACTCATATTCCTCAATTTGGTAAGTAATGTTATGTACATGTGATAGTTGATACACATTCCAGATTTATTTTTGCCACAGCGCATACAAAAGAAAATACTCAATATGTAATTTCTCACTGCCTAGCAGCCTTTGCTGTGTTAGGATGCCCTTTACAAATTAAAACAGATAATGCACCAGCTTGTGTAAGCTCTTCTTTTCAACAATTTTGCCAAGAGTTTCAAATTGACCATAAAACAGGAATTCCTTATAACCCCCAAGGTCAAACCATTGTGGAACGAGCTCATTTATCTATTAAGCTGCAATTACAAAAATTAAAAGGGGGGTATAGGTTTATGACTCCCCAAAATAGCCTCAACCATGCCTTGTTTGTTTTAAATTTTTTAAATTGTGATGCAGAAGGTCACACTGCTGCTGAGAGACATATGTCTTCCACAACACATAAGGTCCTTTAGGCAGAGTTTTGTGGAAAGACTTACAGACTGGTCAATGGAAAGGCCCAGATCCAGTGATTATGTGGGGCAGAGGTCATGCTTATATTTTTCCAGAAGGTTCTTTCCGTCCTATCTGGGTGCCTGAATGAGCAATCAGACATGGAAGAGATAGAACTGAGATTCAAGCGACTGAAAATTGACCTGGAGAAGCCTCCACTCAAAAGGAAGAGATACAAAGAAGAATGAAGAGGAACCAACATGACCCAGCTGAGCTGATCTCATGGGAAGACGTGAAGAAGCTGACAACCCATGCTTCATGAATAATTCAACTCCTAGGAAGGAATAAGACTCCATTGATGATGGTAGCTACAGTGATTGCCCTGCTGGGCTGTCAAGTAAAAGGGAGTCAAACAGACACTTATTGGCTGTATTTACCAGATCCACCCCTGGTACATCCAGCAGTGTGGACTGAATAATCTATTCCAGTATTTAGTAATGACTCATTCATGATGGGAGGATTTATAGATACTCATATTACTCCCAATCATGTGACTAGATTTAATTATTCTGGCTACAGTGCCCAATTACCTTTGTTTTGGTCCCACAATAAACATGCTGGCTGTCTGAGAGTATCATTTAAGGAATAGACAGCAGTTGGGAGACCTAGACTGAGTAAACATACTATTTATGGAGACTTAAAACCTTATACTAGATCAGTGATCAAAATGAGACTTTCCCATAACAAACCAGTCATTTCTGCAAAACCTCCATGAATACCTCATTGTCCAAATAGTTCTACAATTGAGATTGGCACCTTTTCTAGATGGGTAGATTATGTAAATACTTTTCCAGTACAACATAAGATGTCTAAAGGTAGTGGGTATATTTTAGACTGGTCTCCAAAAATTGATAAAAAACAATTATGAAAAAATTCTGCTGTGACACCTGCAGGATTTGTTAGTAATATTTTGACTTATAGTGAGGGTGGTATTCAAAAAGATGTTTGGCACTTAATTGCTGCCTCAGAATTCTTACATTTTACAGACAATCCTTTACCAAAATTTGTTGGCAAGAGCTGTAAGAAGGATCTTGCTATGGCTTAAGAGCCTGTGTCCAATCTCCTTACATTTTAATCATTGGAAATGTAAAAGTTAAATGGATAGATGACAGATATGTTGTAACATGTAACAAATGTAACCTAACCAATTGTATTACTAGATATAATATAGGAAAAGGAGTGCTGATACAACATTGCTGAGAGCCATAGCCAAGTAGGAATGACGCATGGCAACTTCCTTGTCAGCCTACCCAATGTTGCTTAGAGGGAGGACTCTCCATTGTGGAAATGGGCTTGCCTTGGACCTAGGTCATTTGCAGTGACATTGCATGAATGTTTGAGAAAGGTGACCCTGCTCAAGGACCAGGGTGTATCCGGGTTTAGGGTGGATCCAGGTTTAAGGTGGATCCTGCTGGGAATAGGGTGTATCCTGCTGCCTCAGGCGCCCGCTCCTTGAGTTCCCGTTGAGTTCTCATGGGATTCAGAGAGTATTTTGGGATGCAGAGCCCGGTGGAGGTGAATTTTCCCCAGAACGTGCATGTAGAGTGCCGGTGAGAGTTTGGGAATAAAGAGTTGCTGTTTGAATCTACAAGGCTTTTGTGGTGGCTCGATTATTTTGTGCCCAGCCAGACTGCAGCACAACATCAGCCCTCTTTTGTTTTATTGTCTGCTAATATTTCAGAGCCATGGTATGCTGATGCTGGTTTTCAAGTTTTACAGCAAATTCATACCCAGCTAGCGAGACCAAGTGTGTCATTGGAATTATAATTGTGAGAGTTTGGGCTTTGGTTTCTTTCATTGCATCCACAGTCACAGTCTCCATAACTTTATCTCAAAATATTCAACATGCAAAATTTCTTAATAATTTAGCCCAAAATACTTCCAAAGCTCTACGCAATCAAGTAAATATTGATGAAATGATTGAGACTAAGTTAAACACCTTAGAGGCGACTGTTATAGGTAATGAACATTCACCTAAAAGTTTAAAGAAAGGCTTAAATGCCACGCAAGTTATAAATATGTGTGTGTTACATCTGCCAAGTCAATGCTTCTCTCTGGGATTGGGAGAAGGTTAAGAATCATTTGTTGGGTATTTGGCAAAATAATAATAATAGCTTGGATCTTTTGGAACTCCATCATCATATCCAAGATATTCAAAATAACAGAGCTGATTTTTGGATACTTCTTCTTTGGCTAATCAAATATTGAAGGACATATTCCTCCTCTTTTGTTTTAAAAAGCAGGCGAGGATTTACTCTCTCAAGTCTCTACACTCTCGCTCTGAAGACTCACCATCCTATAATTACAACACAAAAAAGAATTAACAGCAAAGAGAACAATCAAATAATGTACCAGGCTGAGTGTTTAAGAATATTTCCAGGGTTAAATCCATTTAATTCCTTCAATATTTGATTAGCCAAAGAAGAAGTATCCGAAAATCAGCTCTGTTATTTTGAATATCTTGGTCCTTTGAATCCCCCTCCTTTGCACCACCACCTCCCTCCCTTGCCTCCCTCCCCTCACCATCCCTGTCCGTTGTCATGCACCCCTGGCCCTGGCTCCTGCACTTGGTTCTCTGTTCCTGGGCCTGGCTCCTGTACTTGGCTCTCTGATCCTGGGCCTGGCTCCTTGCTTGAGCCCCTGGCCACCATTCTCAAGGACCCTGCTCATGTACCTTGATTTCATGCCCCTTACTCCGGGCCCTGATATGCCTACCCTCTGTCTTCTGTGCTGTGGTATCCTGGCACTGCCTGGACCCTCCTCTCCACAGTTTCTGCCTACACTGGGCTCCTGGATTGGGTCCTTGATCCCCATCGACCCCCACCCCCCGACATCCAGATGAAAGATATGTCTTCACAGTCCCCTCCTTTGGTTCTGGTCTCTCTCTGAGGATCTACTCACTTGAGGCAAAGGAGTGGAATTGGCTGGCCTCTATATCCTGAAATCTCCCTATGGAAACACAGCAGTGCCCCTCACCTGATCCTCCTCCCAACCAGAATCCTGACACCTGGCAGTGGAAGTGTGCTTTTAGCCAGCCATGCCATGTGCCGTTCCCTCCCTTCCCTCCCCTGCCCTCTCTCCTTCCATTCTGCTACAACCCCAACCCAGCCCTCCCTGACCCTGAACATTTGCCTGAGCCCCTGACCACGTTCTCAAGTCCTGTGGCGTCCCGTGGCTTCCACTGGTGTCATTCTGCTTTGGGCCCCCTAGTGTGCTCCGCTTGGTTTGTCCTTGCTTCCAGCTGATTCCTCCTTCTTGTATCACCCCTTTGTCCTAACCCCCTTGTGTTTTACCTGGGTGTGCCTGGGAATCTCCTGCCCATTGGGTCCCTCAGTTTTGGTCGGTCGTGTGAGACACTTACCTGGGCTCCTTTCTTAGGGACTGGATCTTAACCCTCTCCACACCCACCACAACTCTGCACCATGCCCTCCTGTTGGCCTCTTCCTAGTCCCTGTTCTGTTCCTTGCCAGGCCCTCTTTGCCCATTCAATAGCCCTGGATTCTCATCTGGACCAGGGCATCTTATGGGAACAGAGCGCTGGTCCTCTCCTGGGCCCCTTGCTCTCCTTTGGCCCTTGGTCCTGAACACTGAACTTGGTCACCTGGCAGTGATCCTAGGCCTCAAGCTTGCCTGTTGCCTCTGGGATACCCTGCCTTCCCTCCCCAGCCCTATATAATCTCCTGATCCCCTGCCCCAGCCTCGGACCTCAGCTATCCATTCCCTGGCCTGGCTCCTGCCTGGAGCCTCCGGTGCCCCTTCTTGCTCCCTGCATCCCTGGGCTGTGATTTTGTGTCCCACACTCCGGCCGATTTCTGCTTCCCTTGGCTTTCCTTCTCTGCAGAACCCTAGGGCTACCTGCCTGCCTGGTCCTGCCCTTCCCTGCTCTACCCTGGGCATTGGACCACATCTAGGACCCTATCCTGGTCTCCTTGCTGGGCTCCTGTGCCGCAGTCTGGCTGGGCACAAAATAACCGAGCCACCACACACCTTGTAGATTCAAGCAGCAACTCTTTATTCTCGAACTGTCACCGGCACTCTACACGCACGTTCTGGGAAAATCCCCACCCCCACCGGACTCTGCATCCCAAATATTCTCTGAATTCCATGAGAACTCAATGGGAACTCAAGGAGCGGGCGGGTGCCTAAGGCAGCAGGATATGCCCTATTCCCAGCAGGGTCCACCTTAAACCTGGAACCACCCTAAACCCAAGGAGCGGGCACTTGAGGCAGCAGGATATATTCCCAGCAGGATATACCCTAAACCTGGACCCACCCTAATCCAGCAGGATCCTCCCTAAACCCGGATCCACCCTGGTCCTTGAGCAGGGTCACCTTTCTCAAACATTCATGCAATGTCACTGCAAATGACCTAGGTCCAAGGCAAGCCCATTTCCACAATGGAGAGCCCTCCCTCTAAGCAACATTGGGTAGGCTGACAAAGAAATTGCCATGCATCATTCCTACTTGGCTATGGCTCTCAGCACTCCTGGCCCCCAACCCGACAACACCCATCCTCTGGCCTATTCCGCTATGCCCTCCTTTGGACCTACTGTTGTCCTTCTCCCTGCCGCACACCTTTACCTGATCCTTTACTAGGATGTGCACCAGGGATGGGGACTTGACTTGACCTTTTGGCCCTTCAATATCCCTTTGGGAAAATGTAGTTCTGCCCCTTGCCTGGGCCCTTTGGCCTCCCTCAGCCCGGGCCCTGCTCTCCAACCCTGACACCCAGCATTGGACCTCGTCTTTGAGCCTTCCTCTCCCTGCACCACCCACTCCCATTTCTATTCTACTTCCACTCCCCAGCTCTGTCCATTTTCGTGAGACACTAGCCTAGGTCCTGCCACTTGGCTCTTCATTCGTTGGCCTCATCCCTTGCTTGAAACCCTGGCTGCCCTTCTCAAGGATCCTGTCCCTGTCCCGTGATTTCAGGCACATTTTTCTGGCCTCCTTCTGTGACTCCTCTCTGTTCTGATTGTACTTTGGGATCCTGGCACTGCCCACACCCTCCCCTCCCCCTGTTTCTCCCTTGCCTGGGCTCCTTGAAAGGGTCCTGGCTCCCCACCTAACCCACCCCCAATTCCTGATGCAAGGTATCCCTTCACAGTGCCCTCCTTTGGCCCTCTTTTGGTCCTGGTCTCTCTGTGAGGTTCTCCTCACCTGGGGCAGAGGAGTGAATTTGGCTGGCCTCTGGGTCCTGAAGGCTCCCTATGGGAAAACCAGCCCTGCCCCTTGCCTAGGCCCCCTTTGATTTCCAAACCTTGACACCTGACAGTGGACTTGGGCCTCCAATGACCTTGCCATGCACGATCATCTCCCTTCCCTCCCCTACCATCTAGCCTTGCATCTACCCTAATGCAGCCCTCCCCAAACCTGACGTGTCACGCTCCATTTTCTGGGCCTGGCTGCTTGTGTGAGCCCCGGACGGCGTTCCTCTTGTTGCGTGGCATCCCGAGGTGTCACTTCATGTTGGGTATGACCTGGGGTCCCTTGATTGGGCCCCTTAGTGCACTCCACTGGGTACACTTTGTGCGGCCCTCTGTCTCCACATCCTAGAGCCAACCCTTCTTCTTCCATTCAAGCTTTTCCCTGGAGTGTTGGCCTCCTGCTTCTCGGGTTTCTAATGCTCTGTTGGTGGGATCAGTCCCTTGCCTGAGATCCTGGCTTGGGTCCTGGCTCTTGCCTCTCTCCATTCCCATCGCGACCCCTGCCATTCCCTCCCGTTGTCCTCTTCCTGGCCCTCATCCCTTGCAAGGCCCCATGGCCTGATCTCTGGCCCTTGATTCTCATTTGGGCAGGCACCTCATGAGAAAGAGAGCCCTGTCCCTAGCCTGGGCCTCTTGCTCTCCCTGGGATCTTGGTCCTTGCTCCTAGAAGCCTGAAACATGGCAATGGCCCTGGGCCTGGAGCCTGCCTCCACACTGCCATATCCCCTGCCTTCCCTCCTCTGCCATGTCCACTGTTCTGAGCCCCTGGCCCCAGCCTTGGCCCTTGTCTCTCCATTCCCTTGCCTGTCTCATCACTTGAGCCTCTGGTGGCCCTTCTTGCTCTGTGCTTCTCTGGTCTTGTACTGAAGGCCCCTCGTTTGGGCTGATTCCCTGCTCCCCTTGGCTCCCCTGCAGGGCAGAACCTACTGCCCTTCCCTGCTTTTTATGGATGGGGTCCCCCTCTATGTCCCTAGCCTGGTATCCTTGCTGGGGTCCTCTCCCCCACCTCACCAAGAGGCGTCCTCCGGCACTTCCTGCTGTGCCCTCCTTGATACCTCCTGTTGTCACTGTCCCTGCTGCACCCCTTTTCCTAATCCCTTTATAAGGATGCTCACCAGGGCCAGGGGACTGGACCTGGCCTTTGGCCCTGTGGGCTTTCTTTGGGAAAATGCAGCCCTTCCCCTTTTTCTGGACCCTTTGGCCTACCTCAGCCTGGGCCCTGCTCCCCAACCCTGACACCCATCAGTGGAGCTGGTCCTTGAGCCCTCTTCTCCTTGCACCACCCTCTCCCCTTTCTCCCCTTCTTCCCCTCATTAGCCCTGTCTGTTTTCTTGGTACCACTGCCAGGGCCATTGCACTTGGCTCTCCATTCCTGGGCCTGGCGCCTTGCTTAAGGCCACCCTTCTCTAGAATCCTGTCCATTTCTCTTGATTTCAAGCCCCTTTATCTGGCTGCCTCCTGTGCCTCCCCTCTGTTCCCCTTGTACTGTAGTATCCTACCACTGCCCAGACCCTTCCCTCCCCCGGTTTCTCCCTTGCCTTGGTTCATCAAAGGGGTCCTGGCTCCCCACCGACCCCGCCCCCAATTCCGGATGCAAGGTATCCCCTCACAGTGCCCTCCTTTGGCCCTCCTTTGTTCCTGGTCTCTCTGTGAGGTTCTACTCACCTGGGGCAGAGGAGTAGAATTGGCTGGCCTTTAGGCCCTGAAGTCTCCTTATGGTAAAAGCAGCCCTTACCCTTGCCTTGGCCCCTTTTGCCTTCCAAACCTTGACACCTGGCAGTGGACTTGGGCCTAGGGCTGACTTTGCCCTATGTGATATCCTCCCTTCCATTCTGAACCTTCTAGCCTTGCATGCTGCCCTTACCCCAACCCAACCCTCCCTTACCCTGAATATTTGTGCTCCTGTCCCCAGGCCTGGCCACTCACTTGAGACCCTGACCACATTTCTTCTTTTGCATGGCTTTGCGTGGCATCTCCTGGTGTTGGTCTGACATGGGGGCTTCTTGATTGGGCCCCCTTGCACACTCCCCTTGCTCTTTGCACCACCTCTCTCCCCGATCCCAGTGCCACCCCTTCCTCTCCTTCCCCTCTTGCTTTCCCCTGGAGCACGGCATCCTTCTGCTTTGGTCCCTAATCCACTGTTGGTCAGGTCCATCCCTTTCCTGGGCCCCTGCCTGGATCCTGGCTCTTGCCCTTCTCCACACCCAAATCAACCTGGTTCCATACCCTCCTGTAGGCATCCTCCTGGCCCTTGTCCCTTGCCAGGCCACCTTGGCCCGGTTCCTGGCCCTTGAATCTCATCTATGCCAGGGCTCCTTATGGGAAACAGGGTCCAGGCCCTTGCCTGGTCCCCTTGCTCTCCTTGGGCCCTAGGTCCTGCACTTGAACCCTGTCACCTGGTAGTGAGGCTGACACTGGAGCCTGCCTCTCCCCTGCTGCATCCATTTCCTCTCCTCCCCAGCCCTATCCACTTTCCTGAGCCCCCTGCCCTAGCCCTGTACCTTGGCTCTCCATTCCCTGGCCTGGCTCCTGGCTTGAGCTTCTGGTGTCCCTTCCTTCTCCATGCTTCACTGAGTTTGAATGTGCACTCCTCACTGTGCCACTTCCCTGCTCCCCTTGGCTTCCCTGCACTGCAGAACTTTAGTGCTGCCTTACTGCCAGGGCCCCCCACTTCCCTGCTGTCCCATGGCTTGGGCCCTCCTCTAGGTCCCTGCCCTGGGCTCCTTTCTGGGGTCCTGGCCCCCACTCCACCAACACATGTCCTCAGCCCTTCAAGCTGTGCCTTCTTCAGCCCTCCTGTCGCACCTGTCCATGCCGGGCCCTTTTTCATGATCTCATTCCCAGGAGATGCTCACCATGGCCAAAGGACTGGACCTGGCCTTTTGTCCCTTCAGGCTCCCTTTGACAAAATGTAGCCATGCCCCTTGCCTGGGCCCTTTGGCCTCCCTCAGCCCGGGCCCTGCTCCCCAACCCTAACACCCATCAGTGGACCTGGGCCTTTAGCCTTCTTCTCCCTGTGTCATCCACTCCCCTTTCTCCCTCCCTCCCCTTCCTAGCCCTGACCCTTTTTATGCAACCCTGGCCAGGGCCAAGGCACTTGGCTCTTCATTCCTGGGCCTGGTTCCTGGCTGCAGCCCCCAGGCATCCTTCTTGAGGACCCTTTCCCTGTCCCGTGATTAAAAGTTCCATTTTCGAGCCCACTCCTGTGCCTCCCCTCTGTTACCCTTGTGCTGTGCTATCCTGGAATTGCCCGGACCCTCCTCTTCCCCAGCTTATCCCTAGCCTGGGCTCCTCGAATGGGTCCATCCCCCCAACACCCCCAAAGTCCGGAGGGATGGGATCACCTACAAGGCCCTCCTTTGGTCCTGGTCTCTCTCTGAGGATCTACTCACCTTGGGCAGAGGAGTGAAATTGGCTGGCCTCTGGGCCCAGAAGGCTCCTTATTGGAAACACAGCCCTGTTCCTCACTTGGGGTCCCTGTGTAGCTCAAACTTGACACCTGGCAGTGGACATGAGCCTAGCGATGACCTTGCCCTAGGCGATCCCCTGCCTTCCCTTCCCTGCCCTCTAGACTTGCAAGCTGCCACTAAGCCAACCCAGTCCTCCCTCGCCCTGATTCTTTGCCCTACAGTCCCCAGGCCTTGCTGCTGGCCTGAGCCCCTTAAGTGTCCTTCATATTGTGTTGCTTTGCCTGGTTTCTCCTTGAGTCTTACCCAGGGGCCCCTTGTATTGGCCCCCTAGAGCACTTCCCTATGTGCCCTTTGTGCAGCCCTCTGACTCCTCATCCTAGCGCCGCCCCTTCCTCTCCTTCCCCTAGTGCTTTTTCCTGGAGCACTGGCTTCCTGATCATTGGGTCCCTAATATCTTTTTGTGGAGTTGGTCCCTTTCCTGGGTTCCTTGATTGGGTCCTGGCTCTTGCCCCTCTCTACCCCCACTACAACCCCCCACCGTGCCTTCCCATTGCACTACTCCTGGCCCCCATCCCTTGACAGGCCCCCTTGGCCTGGCCCCTGGCCCTTGATTCTCATCTGAGCCAGGGTGCCTTATGGGAAACAGAGCCTGTACCCTTGCCTGAGCCCCTTGCACTCCCTGGGCCCTTGGGGCTGCACCTGGAACCCTGACACTGAGAAACTGATATGACTCCATTTTTGAGAAACCAGCCTTTACCTCAGAGCAAAGCTTGTCTAAGGAAGGGAGCTTGACCCTTGTCTTTGGAAAAACCCACAGACCACTCCTAGGCACCTACCCACCCTGCTGAGTTGTTTGTCTGCAAATAACAGGTGAGATCTGTGGTGCCAGGTGTCCCTGACTCAGTTAGGCTAGGTGAGGACCCATAGCAACCTGAGCAACCACCAATCAGCATGAGACAGAGAAAATACCTGGGATGCCAGATGACCCCCCAGTAGTTTATGGTGGTTGATAACATGTTAGGAAACCATGTAGTTTTGCACATACACCCCTCCCAGCTTAAACCTATCAATTCAAATGAATCCCCCTCTTGTACTAACAAATCACCCCTACCCAACTTTTTCCCATCAGTGAAGAGTTGTTGTTTGATTTTTCTGTGGAGTGAAAGGATTTGCTGTGTGATGTTGTGATGCATAGAGTATTCCAAAAAAACCTATAAAATCTCACTGAACAAAGGACTGGGACTCACTCCTCAGGACTGCTGCATCAGAAATGGTTGTGAGTCCAGGATCGAGCTTGCAATAAAGACTCTTGTGTGATTGCATCAGATTCAGCTCCTGGAGGTCTACTGGGGTCCCATGAATCTGGCATTACAACACCTGGCAGTGGCACTGGGCCTTGAGCCTGTCACCCCCCTGCTGGATCCCCTGCCTTCCCTCCCCAGCCCTGTCCACTGTCCTGAGCCCCCTGACCCATCGCTGGCTCTTGGCTCTCCATTCTCTGGCCTGGCTCCTTTCTTGAGCCTCTGAAGACCCTTCTTACTCCATGTTTCCTGGGCTTGGACTGCGGGCCTCGCTGGGGCCGCTTCCCCACTCCCCTTGGTTTCCCTGCACCTCAAACTATAGTGCTGACCAACTACCTGGCACCGCCCTTTCCTGCTCTCCCCTGGCCTGGGCCTGCCTCTAGGTGCCTAGCCTGGACTCCTTTTTGGGATCTTGGCCTGCACCCCACCAACACCCTTCCTCTGGCCCTTCACGCTGTGCCCTCTTTTGGCCCTCCTGTTGTTTGTGTCCCTGCTGGGCCCCTTTTCCAGATCCCTTTCCCAGGAGGCTCACCAGGGCCAGGGGTCTAGAACTGGGTGTTTGGCCCTGAGACCTCCCTTTGGGAAAACGTAGCCATGCCCCTTGCCTGGGCCCTTTGGCCTCCCTCAGCCAGAGCCCTGCTCCACAATCCTGACACCCAGCAGTGAACCTGGGACTTGAGCCCTCCTCTCCCTGTGCCAGCCGCTCCCCTTTCTCCCCTCCCCAGCCCTGTCTGTTTTCATGGGACCTAGGACGGGGTCCTAGCACTTGGCTCTCCATTCTTGGGCCTTGGGTCTCCTTGCTGGAGATCCAGGCCAGCGTTCTCGAGGACAGTGTCCCTGTCCCTTGATTTTAGGCCCCTTGCTCATCCTCCCTCCTGTGCTTCCACTCTGTTCCCCTTGTACTGTGGTATTTTGGCATTGCCCTATCCTCCCCTCCCCCTGCTTCTCCTTAGCCTGGGCTCCTCCAATGGGTGCTGGCTCCCCACTGACACCCTCCAAATCCAGGATGAAAGGTATTCCTCACAGTGCCCTCCTTTGGCCCTCATTTGGTCCTGGTCTATCTCTAAGGATCTCCTCACCTGGGGCAGAGGAGTGGAATTGGCTGGTCTCTGGACCCTGAAGGCTCCCTATGGGAAACACAGCCCTGCCCCTCGCCTGTGCCCCCTTCGTTGCACAACCTTGACACCTGGCAGTGGACATGGGCCAAGCGATGACCTTGCCCTGGGTGATCCTCTGCTTTCCCTCCCCAGCCCTCTAGCCTTGCAAGCTTCCCCTAAGCCAACCCAGCCCTCCCTCACCCTGAGCCTTCACCCTACAGTCCCCAGGCCTGGCTACCAGCCTGAGCTTCTAACTGCGTTCCTCCTGTCGCATTGCTTTGCTTGGTGTCTCTTTGTGTCGCATCTGACCTGGGTTCCCCTTGCTTTGACCCCCTAGCACGCTCCCCTCTGTGCCCTTTGCAATGCCCTCTGACTCCTCATCTTAGCGCCTCCCCTTTCTCTCCTTCCTCTAGCATTTTTTCTGGAGCACAGGCCTCCTGATCATTAGGTCTCTAATATCATTTGGTGTGGTCTGTCCCTTGCCAGGGCTCCTTGATTGGGACCTGGTCCTGGTTCTTGCCCCAAGCATGACACCCCACTATGCCTTACCATTGCACTCCTCATGGCCCCTGTCCCTTGCCATGCCCCCTTGGCCTGGTCCCTGTCCCTTGATTCTCATCTGGGCCAGGTACCTTATGGGAAACAGAGCCCTGTCCCTTGCCTGGGTCCCTTGCTCTCTTGGGGCCCTTGGGGCTGCACCCTGAACCCTGAAATTTGGCAATGGCACTGGGCCTCGAGTCTACCTCTCCTCTGCTGGATCCCCTGCCTACCCTTCCCATCCCTGCCACTGTCCTGTGCACCCTGCCCCAGCACTGGCCCTTGGCTGTCCATTCCCTGGCCTGGCTCCTCTCTTGAGCCTCTGGGGGCCCTTCTTGCTATGTGCTTCCCTGGGCTTCAACTGCGGGCCTCACTGGGGCTGCTTCCTCGCTCCCCTTGGCTTCCCTGCACCTCAGAATCCTAGTGCCACCTGCCTACCTGGCACCACTCTTCCCTGCTCTCCCTTGGCCTGGGCCCTCCTCTAGTTCCCTAGCATGGGCTACTTTCTGGGTTTCTGACCCACACCCCACCAACACCCTTCCTCTGGCCCTTCATGCTGTGGCCTCCTACGGCCCTCCTGTTGTCACTGTCCCTGCTGGGCCACTTTTCCAGATCCCTTTCCCAGGATGCTCACCAGGGCCAGGGACCTGGATCTGGGTGTTCGGCTTGTTGGCTGGCTTTCAGAAAAGGTAGTCATGCCTCTTGTCTGGGCCCTTTGGCCTCCCTCAGCCCAGTCCTTGCTCCTCAATACTGATACCCAGCAGTGGACCTGGGCTTTGAGTCCTCCTCTTCCTGTGCCACCCACTACCCTTGCTCCCCTTTCTCCCCACCCTGCCATGTCTGTTTTTATGGGACCCAGGACCGGGTCCTGGCACTTGGGTTCCATTTCTTGGGCCTGGCTCCTTGCTGGAGCCCCCAGTTGCCATTCTCAAGACCCTGTCCCCGTCTCTTGATTTCAGGCCCCTTGCTTGGCCCCCCTCATATTCCTCCCCTCTGTTCCCCTTGTACTGTGGTATCTTTTCATTTCCAGGACCCTCCCCTCCCCCTGCTTCTCCCTAGCCTGGTCTCCTTCAATGGTTGCTAGCTCCCCACCGACACCCTCTCAATCCCAGACCAAAGGTATCTCTCACATTGCCCTCCTTTGCTACTGGTCTCTCTCTGAGGATCTACTCACCTGGGGCAGAGGAGTGGAATTGGCTGGCCTCTGGGCCCTGAAGGCTCCCTATGAAAACACAGCCCTGCCCCTCTCACCTGGGCCCCCTTTGCCACCCAAACTTGACACCTGACAGTGGACTTGGGCCTAGTGATGACCTTGTGATGGGAGATCCCCTCCCTTCCCTCTTCTGCCCTCTAGCCTTCCAAGCTGCCCCTAAGCAACCCAACCTTCCCTCACCCCGACCCTTCACCCTACAGTCCCCTGGCCTGGCTGCAGGCCTGAGCTCCTTACTGCATTACTGGTATTTCTTGCTTTCTGTGGTGTCTCTTCATGTCGCGTCTGACCTGGGGGCCCCTTGCTTTGGCCCCCTAGCTTGCTCCCCTCTGTGCCCTTTGCGCAGCCCTCTGTCTCCTCATCCTAGTGCCATTCCTACCTCTCCTTCCCCTAGTGCTTTTTCCTGGAGTGCAGGCCTCCTGCTCATTGGGTCCCTATTTTGGTGGGGCTGGTCCCATACCTGGACTCTTTGGGTCTTAGCTCTTGCCCCTTTCTGCACCCACCGCGACCCCGCACTGTGCCCTCCCATCACACTCCTCCTGGCCCCCGTCCTTGCCAGGCCCCCTTGGCCTGGTCCCTGGCCCTTGATTCTCATCTGGGCCAGGGTGCCTTATAGGAAATAGAACCCTGACCCTCGCCTGGGCTACTTGCTCTCCCTAGGCCCTTGGGACAGCACACGAAACCCTGACCCCTGGTAGTGCAACTGACCCTTAAACCTGTCTTCCCCCTCTAGATCCCCTGCCTTCCCTCCCCAGGCCTGTCCACTGTCCTGAGCCCCCTGCTCCAGCGCTGGCCCTTGGCTCTCCATACCCTGGCTTGGCTCACCGCTTGAGCCTCTGGGGCTGTTCTTGCTCGTGCTTCCCTGGGCTTGGACTCAGGCCCTCGCTGGGGCCACTTCCCTGCTTCCTTTGGCTTCCCTGCACATCAGAACCCTAGTGCTGCCCCTGCTTGCCTGGCCCCATCCTTCTCTACTCTACCCTATCCTGGGCCCTGCTCTAGGTCCATAGCCTGGGCTCCTTTCTGTGGTCCTGGTTGGCACCTTGCAAATACCTTTCCTCCAGCACTTCACGCTATGGCCTCTGTCCTTGTCCATGCTGAGCCCCTTTTCCACATCCCTTTCCCAGAATGCTCACCAGGGCCAGGGGCTGGAACTCAGATGTTTGGCCTGCGGCCTCCTTTGGGAAAAGGTAGCAATGCCCCTTGCCTGGGGGCTTTGGCCTCCCTCAGCCCAGGCCCTGCTCCTCAATCCTGACACCCAACAGGGAACCTGGGCCTTGAGCCCTCCTTTCCCTGCGCCACTAGCTCCCCTTACTCCACTTTCTCCCCATATACCACCACAGCCAGGAGAGAGGGGACTCGCCCTTCCAGAAGGGAGACCCCTCCCACCTGGGTGTCGGGGGGAGTTCCTATACTGCTGCAGTCAGTGTAGAGGGGACTCACCCCTATAGGCGGGAGACCCCTCACACCTGGGTGTTGAGGGAAGCTCAAAACAGCCACAGCCAGGGTAGAGGTGACTCGCCCATCTGGGTGGGAGACCCTCCCACCTGGGTTTCGGGGGGAGCTCATATACCACCACAGCCAGGGTAGATGGGACTCGCATCTCCAGTCCCCTCTTCCTTGGCTAACATGGTATACAAGCTCCCTGTAACACCCAGGTGGGAGGGGTCTCCTTCCTGGAGGGGCGAGTCCCCGCTATGCTGGCTGCGGCAGTATAGGAGCTCCCCCATACACCCAGGTGGGTGGGGTCTCCCGCTTGGAGGGGCAAGTCCCCTTTACCTGGGCTACATGGGTATATGAGCACCCCCTGACACCCAGGTGAAATGCGTCTCCGGCCTAGAGAGTCGAGTCCCTCATAGCCTGGCTGCGGCAGTATATGAGCTCCCCCGACACCTTGGATGGAGGGGTCTCCGGATTAGAAGGGCGAGTCCGCTTTACCCTGGGTTGGGCTGAGTTCCCCCAACACTCAGGTGGGAGGGGTCTCCCACCTCCAAGGGCGAGTCCAGGATGTTACAGTATAGGAGCTTCCCGCCCCATACACAGATGAGAGGGGTCTCCTGCCTGAAGGGGAAAGTCCCCTCTACCCTAGCTTCAGTGGAATACTAGCATTCCCTGACACCCAGGTGGAGGGGTGTCCCACCTGGAGGGGTGAATCCCCTCTACCGTGGCTGCTGTGGTATAAAATCTCCCCCTGACACCCTGGTGGGAAGGGTCTCCTGCCTGGAGGGGCTAATCCTCTCTTCCCTGGCTAAGGTGGTATACAATCTCCCCACAACACCCAGGTGGGAGGGGTTTCCTATCTGGAGGGGCGAGTCTCCACTACCCTGGCTGCTGTGGTATAAAAGCCCCTCCCCCACACACCCAGGTGGGAGGGGTCTCAAGCCTGGAGGGGCGAGTTCCCTTTAACCTGGCTGCGGGGTATACTAGCTCCCTCCAGCACCCAAGTGGGAGGAGTCTCCAGCATGGAGGGTCTAGTCCCTTGTACCCTGGCTGAAGCTGTATAAGAGCTCCTCCTAACACCCAGGTGGCATGGGTCTACCGCCTGGAGTGGTATATACCCGATACCCTGGCTTCCATGGTATAGGAGCACCCCCTTGACACCCCAGGTGGGAGAGGTCTCCCGCCTGGAGGGTGAAGTCCACTCCACCCTGGCTAATGCAGTATACAAGCTTCCGGACACCCAGGAGAGAGCGATCTACGTCCTGGAGGGGTGAGTCACACAACAGTATAGGAACTCCCCTCTGACACGAGGTGGGAGGGGTCTCCCATCTGGAGGGGCGAGTCCCCTCTACCCTAGCTGTGGTGGTATAGGAGCTCCCCTAGACACCGACATCGGAGCGGTCTTCCTCCTGGAGGGTTGTGGAGATATACAAGCTCCCCCAGACACCCAGTTGGGAGGGGTCTCCTGCCTGGAGGGGCGATTCCCCTCTCCTCTGGCTGCTGGAGTATAGGAACGCCCCTGACACCAAGGTGGAAAGGGTCTTTCGCCTGTAGGGGCGAGTCCCCTCTACCCTGGCTGTGAGAGCTTCCCCTGACACCCAGGTGGGATGGGTCTCCCTCCTGGAGGGGCAAGTCCCCTATATCCTGGCTGCAGCAATATAGTTGCTCCCCCTGACCCATAGGTGGGAGGGGTCTCTCGCTGAAAGTGGCGAGTCCCCTCTACCTTGGCTGTGGTGGTATAGGAGCTCCCCTGATACCCAGGGTAGAGGGGTCTCTCAACTGGAGGGCGAGTCCCCACTCTCCTGGCTGCAGCAGTGTAAGAGCTCCCCCCAACACCCAGGTAGGATAGTCTCCCGCCTGGATCGGTGAGTCTCCTCTACCCAGGCTATGGCAGTATACAAGCTCCCCCAGACAGCCAGTTGGGGGAAGGGTCTCCCGCCTGGAGGGGTCTCCCGTCTGGATGGGCAAGTCACCTCTACCCTGGCTAAGACAGTATACAAGCTCCTCCCGACACCCACTGGGGAGGGATCTCCCACATGGAGGGGCGAGTATCCTCTACCCTGGCTGCAGTGATATATGACCTCCCCCTGACACCCAGGTGGGAGGGGTCTCCCACATGGAGGGCTGAGTCCCGTCTACCCTGGCTGAATTGGTACACTAGTTTTCCCTGACTCCCAGGTAAAAAGGATCTCCCACATGGCAGGCGAGTCCCCTCTACCCTGCCTACAGCGGTATAGGAGCTCCCCAGGACACCCAGATGGAAGGGGTCTACCACCTGGAGAGGCGAGTTCACTCTACCCTGGCTGCGGAGCTATAAAATCTCCCCCTGACCCCCAGGTGGGATGGGTTTCCCTCCTGAAGGGGCAAGTCCCCTATGCCCTGGCTGAGGCGATATAGAAGCTCCCCCAGACACCCAGGTGAAAGGGGCCTCACGCCTGGAGGGGCGAGTCCCCTCTACTCTGGCTGGGGTGGTATACTAGTTCCAAGACACCTAGGTGGTAGGAGTCTCCCTCCTACAGGGTGGAGTCCCCTCTACCCTGGCTACTGCGGTATAGGAGCTCCCCTGACACCAGGAGGGGGGAGTCTTTCACCTGGAGAGGCGAGTCCTCTCTACCCTGGCTGCGTTGGTATACAAGCTCTCCCCTACACCAGGAGGGGGAGTCTCCCACATGGAGCCACGTGTCCCCTCTACATTTTCTGCTGTGGTGTACAAGCTCCCCTTGACACCCTGATGGGAGGGGTCTCCTGCCTGAAGGAGCAAGTACCCACTACCCTAACTGGGGTGGTATATGAGCTCACTCCAACACCCTGGTGGGAGGGGTCTCCCACCTGAAGGGACGAGTCCCCTCTTTCCTGGCTGCAGTGGTATACTAGCTTTTCCTGACACTCAAGTTGGGGTCTCCGCCTAGAATGGCCATTCCTGGCTAAAGTGGTATACAAGCTCCCTGCAAAACCCAGGAGGGAGGGGTCTCCTGCCTGAAGGGGAGAGTCCCCACTACCCTGGCTGCTGCAGTACAGGAGCTCACCAACCCCTTGACACCCAGGTGGGAGGGGTCTCCCTCCAGGAGGGGCAAGTCCCCTCTACCCTGGCTGTAGTGGTATACTAGCTTTCCCTGACAACCAGGTGGGAGGGGTCTCCCAACTGGAGGCAAGAGTGCACCCTAATCTGGCTGCAGAGGTATAAGAGCTCCTGCAGTCACCCAGGTGGGAGGGGTCCCTCGCCTGGAGAGGGAGTAAAGGAGCTGCAGCAGTAAAGGAGCTCCCCCAGACACCAAGGTGGGAGGGGTCTCTGGCCTGGAGGTGCTAATCCCCTCTATCCTGACTGTGGAGGTATACGAATATCCATTGACATTAAGGTAAGAGGGGACTCTGGCCTGGAGGGGCTAGTCCATTGTACCCTTGCTGCTGCAGTATAGGAGCTCCCCTGACACCCAGGTGAGAGGAGTCTCCCGCCTAAAGGGTAGTCCTTTCTACCCTGCCTGCAGCGGTATAGGATCTCCCCAGGACACGCAGGTGGAAGAAGTCTCCTGGCTGGCAGGGCAAGTCCCCTTTACCCTGGCTGCAGAGTTATAAGAGCTCCCTCCTACACCCAGGAGCAAGGGGTCTCCCGCCTGGAGGGGCAAGTCCCCTCTCCCCTGACTGAGGAGGTATAGGAACTCACCCCGACACCCAGGTTTGAGGTGTCTCCCGATTGGAGACCCCTCCCACCAGGGTGTCGGTGTGAGCTCATATACCACCCCAGTTAGGGTAGTGGGTACTTGCTCCTTCAGGCAGGAGACCCCTCCCATCAGGGTGTCAAGGGGAGCTTGCATACCACAGCAGAAAGTGTAAAGGGGATTTGCCCCTCCATGTGGGAGACCGCCCACACCTGGGTGTAGGGGAGAGCTTGTATACCAACGCAGCCAGGGTAGACACCAAGGTGGGATGGGTCTACCACATGGAAGGGCGAGTCCCCTCTACTCTGGCGGCAGCGGTATATGAGCTTCCCCCATATCCCCCATACTCAGATGGGAGAGTCTCCCGCCTGAAAGGGCGAGTTCCCCTATGCTTGCTGCAGTGGTATACTAGCTCTGCCTGAAACCCAGGTGGGAGGGTTCTCCTGCCTGAAGAGGGGAGTCCCCACTACCCTGGCTGTGGCGGTATACAAGCTCCCCCTGATACCCTGGTGGGAGGGGTCTCCCGCCTGGTGAGACAAGTACCCTTTACCCTGGCTGCTGTGGTATATGAGCTTCCCACAACACACAGGTGGGAGGGGTCTCCCGCCTGCAGAAGCAAGTCCCCTCTACCCTGGATTCGGTGGTATACTAGCTTTCTCTGACACCCAGATAGGAAAGGTCTCCTGCTCTGAGAGGCGAGTCCCCTCTACCCTGGCTGCTGCAATATATAAGCTCCCCTGACACACAGGTGGGAAGGGTCTCCACATACAGAGGGGAGGCCCCTCTACCCTGGCTGCAGTAGTATAAGGGCTCCCTACCCCATAACCAGGAGGGAGGGGGTCTCTTGCCTGAAGGGGTAAGTCCCCTCTACCCTAGCAGCCGCGGTATAGGAGCTCCCCCCAACACAAAGTAGGGAGGATTCTCCCGCCTGGAGGGGCAAGTCCACTCTACCCTTGCTGCAGTGGTATATGAGCTACCGCAACACACAGGTGGGAGAGGTATCCCACCTAGACTGGAGAGTTCCCTATACCCTGGCTGTGGTGGCATATGAGCTCCCCCGACACTCGGGTGAAAGGGGTTTCCCACCTGGAGGGGCGAGTCCCCTTTACCCTTGCTTCTGCGGTATATGAGCTCCTCCTCGCATACCCAGATGGGAGGGGTCTCCTGCCTGAAGGTGCGAGTCCTCTATACCCTGGCTGCAGTGGTATACTAGGTGTCTATACTAGCTTTCCAGGTGGCAGGGGGTCTCCCGCCTTGAGCAGCTAGTCCCCTCTAGACTGGTTGTGGCAGTAAAGGAGCACCCCCTCCACTCAGGTGGGACATGTCTTCCACCTGGAGGGGCGAATCCCCTCTAGCCTGGCTGCTGCGGTATAGGAGCTCCCATAACACCCAGGTGGGATGGGTCCCCCGCCTGGAAGGGCAAGTCCCCTCTACCTTGGCTGAGGAGGTATATAAGGTCCACCCAAAACCCATATGTGAGAGGTCTTCTTCCTGGAGGGGCGAGTCAGCTCTACCCTGGCTGCAGCAGTATACAAGCTCCTCCTGACGGGGGTGGGGGGGAGGGGTCTCCTGCCTAGAGTAGTGAGTCCCCTCTATTTTGGCTGAAGCTGTATAGGAGCTCGCCCTGACACTGAGGTTAGAGGGGTCTCTTGACTGTAGGGGCGAGTTCCCTCTACCCTGGCTGCAGCAGTATATTAGCTCCCCCAACACCAAGATGGGAGGGTCTCCCGCCTGGGGGCAAGTCCCCACTGCCCTGGTTAATACAGTATACAAGTTCCCCCCTACACACAGCTGGGAGGGGTCTCCTGCCTTGAGGGGTGAGTCCCCTCTACTCTGGCTGTGGAGGTATACAAGCTCACCCTGACACCCAGGTGGGAGGGCCTCCCGCCTGTAGGGGCGAACCCCTCTTCCTTGGCTGTGGCTGTATAAGAGTTCCCCCAAACACCCAGGTTGGAGGGCTCTCCTGCCTAAAGGGGCAAGTACCCTCTACCCTTTCTGCTGTGGTAAAGGAGATCCCGCAGACACCCAGGTGGGAGGGTTCCCCAGCTGGAAGGGCAAGTCCGCTCTACCTTGGCTGCGGTGGTATATGAGCTCCCCCTGACACCCAAGTGAAAGGGGTCTCCAGCCTAGAAGGGAGAATACCCTCTACCCTGGCTAAGGCGGTATATGAACCCGCCCACCTGACACCTAATGGGAGGGGTCTCCCTCCTGGAGGGGCGAGTAACTTCTACCCTGGCTGCAGTGGTAAAGGAGCTCCCCTTGATACCCTGGTGGGAGGGGTCTCCCGCCTGGAGGGGTGAGTTCCCTGACACTGGCTGCTGCTATATAGGAGCTCCCCTGAAACTCAGGTGAGAGGAGACTCCTGCCTGGAGAGGCGAGTCCCTACTACCATGGCTGCTATGGTAAAGGAGCTCCCCCAGACACCCATGTCCCTTTTCATTCACCCAGGCCCAAGTGCTAGCACTTGGCTCTCCATTACTGGTCCCAGCTCCTTGCTTGAGCCCCTGACTGCCCTTCTCATGGACCCTGTCCTTGTCCCATGGTTTCAGGCCCCTTTTACTGGCGGCCTCCCATGACTCCCCTCTGTTCCCCTTATGCTGTGGTATCCTTGCACTTCCTGGACCCTCTGCTCCCCCTGCTTCTTTCTAGCCTGGGCTCCTTAAATGGGTCCTGGCTGCCCACTAATCCCACCCCAAACTCCGCACCACAGGTATCCCCTCAGAGTGCCCGCTTTTGATCCTCCTTTGGTCCAGGTCCCTCTCTGAGGATATACTCATCAGGGGCAGAAGAGCAGATTTGGCTGGCCTCTGCACCCTGAATGCTCCCTATGGGAAACAGCCCTGTCACTCACCTGTGACCCCTTCACTGCCTGAACCTTGAAGCCTGGCAGTAACATGTGACTTGCTCCAACCCAGCCCTGAGAGATCCCTTCCCTTCCCTGCCACCCCCGTGCCCTCTAGCATGCTGCCCCTACTCAAAACCAGCCTCCCCTAACCCTGACCTTTGCACCCCAGTCCCAGGGCCTGGATGCTAGCCTGAGCCCCTTATCGCATTCCTCATGTCCCTTGGCTTAGCATGGATTCTCTTCTTATTGGGTCTGACCTTGGGCCCCTTGCTTGGTCCTGCCATCGTGGTCCCCAAGTTGCCCCTTGTGCTTACCTCTGTCTCCTGGTCCTCCAGTAGCCCTTCCTACCCTTCACATTGTGCTTTCCCCTGGCACTCATGTTTTTCCTGCTCCTTGGGTCCCTCATCCTGGGTCAGTCTGGTGGGTCCCTTGCCTGGGCTCCTGGCTTGGGTCCTAGGTCGAGCCACACTGAGCACCCACCGCAACCCCCTGCCATGCCCTCTCTTTGCCCTCCTTCTGTCTCCCTTCCCTTGCCAGGCCTCCTTTGCCAGGTCCTTGGACCTGGATTCTAATATGGGCCAGAGCACCTTATGGGAAACAGAGCCCTGCCCCTAGCCTGGGGCCCCTTACTCTCTCTGAGTGCTTGGTCCAGCACCCAGAACCCTGACACCTGGCAGTGGCCCTGGGCCTGGACCTGCCTGCCCCTGTTTGATCCCCTGCCTTCCCACCCAAGTCTTGTTCACTGTCTTGAGTCCCCTGTTCCAGACCCAGAATTTGGCTCTCCATTCCCTGTCCTGGCTCTTTGTTTGAGCCTCTGGTGACCCTTGTTGCCCAGAGCGTGCCTGGGCATTGACTGTGGGCCCCTTGCTTGGGCTGCTTCCCCGCTCCCCTTGGTGGTCCTGCACTGCAGTCCACTAGTGCTGCCCACCTGCCCAGCCCTGCCCTACCCTGTTCTCCCCTGGTGTGGGCCCTCCTCTAGGTCCTTAACCTGGGCTTCTTGCTGGGGTCCAGGCCCGACCCCACTAGCACCCATCCTCTGGCCCTTCCCACCATGCCCTCCTTTGGCCCTCCTTTCGTTCCTGTCCCTGCCAAGCCCCCTTTCCTGATCCCTTTCCCGGGATTCACACCTAGGCCAGGGAGTGGACCTGGCCTCTTGGCCCTCCTGGCTCCCTAGGGGAAAAGGTAGCCCTGCCCCTTGCCTGGGCTCTTTGGCGTCCTTCAGATCATGTCCTGCTCCCCAACCCTGATGCCTAGCCATGGACCTAGGCCTTGAGCCTTCCTCCCTGTGTGCCACCAGCTCCTCTCTGTCCTCTCCCTACCCTCCCCAGCCCTGCTTTGATCCAGGTGCCTCCCTGAGGATCTACTTACCTGGGGCAGAAGAGTGGAATTGGCTTGCCTCTGCACCCTGAAGGCTCCTATAGGAAACAGAGTCCCACCCCTCGCCTGGGTCCATTTGGCTGACTGAACCCTGACACCTGGCAGTGGACGTGGGCCTTGTGCAGACCTTGCTCTTCTTGATGCCCTCCCTTCCCTCCCCTGCCCTTTTGCCTTGCATGCTGCCCCTACCCCAACCCAGTCCTCCAGAACCCTGACCTTTGTGCTCCAGTCCCTGGGCCTGGCTCCTTTCCTGGGCCCCTGACTGCCTTGGTTCATCATGTAGTATAGTGTCACATGGCTTCGCATGGCGTCACTTCATGTTGGGTCGGAAGAAGGGGCTCCTTTCTTGTGCCCCCTACCTCGCTCCCTTAGGTGCCCCTTGCACCACCCGCCTGCCTGCTGTCTCCTCATCCTCATGTTACCCATTCCTCCCCTTCCCTGCTTTCCCCTCATGTAGTCCCCTGCTTCTTGGGTCTCTCATCATTGTACATCGGGTTGGTCCCTTGCCTGGACTCCTTGCTTGGTTCCTGGCTCTCACCCCTCTCCACACCCACTGTGACCTCACGTCGAGCCCTCTGTCGCCCTCCTCCTGGCTCTTTTACCTTGCCAGCTACCTTTGCCCAGTCCCTGGCCCTGGATTCTCATCTGTGCCAGTGCACCTTATAAGAAACAGAGCCCTGCCCCTGGCCTGGGCCCTTTGCTATCCCTGGGCCCTTGGTCCTGTCCCCAGAACCCTGAAACCTGGCAGTGGCCCTGGGCTTGGAGCCTGCCTCACCCCTGCCGGATCCCCTGCCATCCCTCCCCGCCCTTGTCCACTTACCTGAGACCCCTGCCCCAGCACTGACACTTGGCTCTCCATTCCCTGGCATGGCTCCTCTCTTCAGCCTCTAGTGGCCCTTCCCTGGGCTTGGTATGTGGACCCCTCTCTAGGGTTGCTTCCCAGCTCCCCTTTGCTTCTCTGTAATGCAGTACCCTAGTGCAGCCCCACCTTACCAGCCCCACCCTTCCCTGATCTCCCCTGGCCTGGGCCCTCCTCTAGGTCCTGAACCTGGGCTCCTCACTTGTATTCTGACCCACATTCCACCCACACCCATCCTCTGACCCTTCAGCTAGCCTGGACACCAAGGTGGGAGGGATCTCTCTCATGGAGGAGCCAGGCCACTCTACCCTGGCTGCAGTGATATAAGAGTTCCCCCAGACAACCATGTCCCTTTTCATTCACCCAGGCCCAAGTGCTAGCACTTGGCTCTCCATTACTGGTCCCAGCTCCTTGCTTGAGCCCCTGACTGCCCTTCTCATGGACCCTGTCCTTGTCCCATGGTTTCAGGCCCCTTTTACTGGCGGCCTCCCATTTGGCCTCATTTGGCCCTCCTGTCGTCCCTGTCTCTGCCAGGCCCCTTTTCCTGATCTCTTTCCCAGGATACTCACACAGGCCAGGAGACTGGACCTGGCCTCTTGGCCCTGTAGACTCCATTTTGTAAAACGTAGCAAAGGCTATTTGGCCTCCCTCATCCAGGGCCCTGCTCCCCTGCACTGACACCCTGCATTGGGCCTTGGCCTTGAGCCTCCCTCCTTTGTGCCACCAGCTCCATCCCTTGCCTCCCTCAGCTCTCCATTCCTGGGCCTGGCTCCTTGCTTGAGACCCTGGCTGCCCTTCTCGAGGACCCTGCTCATGTACCTTGATTTCAGGCCCCTTACTCAGGGCCCTGATATGCCTCCCCTCTGTTTTCCTTGTGCTGTAGTATCCTGGCACTGCCTGGATACTCTCCTCCACAGCTTCTGCCTAGACTTGGCTCCTTGATTGGGTCCTTGATCCCCACTGAACCCGCCTCCACTCCAGATGAAAGGTATGTCCACGCAGTCTTCTCCTTTGGCCCTCCTTTGGTTCTGGTCCCTCTTTGAGGATCTACTCACCTGGGTCAGAGGAGTGGAATTGGCTGGCTTCTACATCCTGAAATCTCCCTTTGGAAACACAGCCCTGCCCCTCTCCTGATCCCCCTCGCCTACAGAACCCTGACACCTGGCAGTGGAAGTGTGCTTTGAGCCAGCCATGCCCTGCACCATTCCATCTCGTCCCTCCCCTGACCTCTCTCCTTCCATGCTGCTACAACCCCAACCCAGCCCTCCCTGACCCTGAACCTTCTTCGCCTGAGCACCTGATGCCATTCTGGAGTCGTGTTGTGTATTGTGGCTTCGCCTGGTGTCATTCTGTTTTGGGCCCCCTAGTGTGCTCCGCTTGGTTTTCCCTGTGCTTCAAGTTGACTCCTCCTTTTAGCGTTGCCCCTTTCTCCCCATCTCCTTGTGTTTTACCTGGGCGCATCCGGGAGCCCCTTGCTCATTGGGTCCCTCATTTTTTGTCGGTCTGGTGGGACCTTGCCTGGGCTCCTTCCTTGGGCCCTGGCTCTCGCCCTTTCCGCACCCACTGTGACCCTGCACAGTGCCCTCCCATTGGCCTCTTCCTGATCCCAGTCCTTTGCCAGGCCTCCTTTGCCCGTTGAATGGTCCTGGATTCTCATCTGGGCCAGGGAACCTTATGGGAACAGAGCCCTTACCCTCCTCTGAGCCTCTTGCTTTCCTTTGGCCCTTGGTCCTGAACATGGAACTTGGACATCTGGCAGTGGCCCTGGGCCTCAAGCCTGCCTGTCGCCTCTCAGATCCCCTGATTTCCCTCCCCGGCCTTGTATACTGTCCTGAGCCCCTGCCCCAGCCTTGGCCTCGGCTCTCTGTTCCCTGGCCTGGCTCCTCCCTGGAGCCTCTGGTGCCCCTTCTTGCTCCCTGTGTCCCTGGGCTTTGACTTTGCGCCCCTCGCTTGGGCCGATTTTCTGCTTTCCTTGGCTTCCCTTCCCTACAGAATCTTAGGGCTGCCCGCCTGCCCCGTCCTGCCCTTCCCTGCTCTGCCCTGGCATTGGACCACATCTAGGACCCTAGCCTGGTCTCCTTGCTGGGGTCCTGGCCCCCAACCCAACAACACCCATCCTTTGGCCTATTCCACTGTGCCCTCCTTTGGATCTCCTGTTGTCCCTGACTCTGCCACGCCCCTTTTCCTGATCCCTTTACTAGGATGCACACCAGGGCCGAGGACTTGACCTGGCCTTTTGGCCCTTTAAGCTCCCTTTGGGAAAATGTATTTATGCCCCTTGCCTGGGCTCTTTGGCCTCCCACAGCCCAGGCCCTGCTCCCCAACCCTGACACTCAGCATTGGACCTGGTCTTTGAGCCATCTACTCCCTGCACCACCCGCTCCCATTTCTATTCACCCTCCCCTCTCCAGCCCTGTCTGTTTTCATGAGACATCAGCCTAGGTCCTGCCACTTGACTTTCCATTCCTTGGCCTCATCCCTTTCTTGAACCCCTGGCTGCCCTTCTCGAGGATCCTGTCCCTGTCCCGTGATTTCAGACCCATTTTTCTGAACCCCTCCTGTGCCTCCCCTCTGTTCCCCTTGTACTGTGGTATCCTGGCACTGCCAAGACCCTCTCCTCCCCCTGTTTCTCCCTAGTGTGGGCTCCTCAAAGGGGTCTTGGCTCCCCACCGACCTCACCCCCAATTCTGAATGCAAGGTATCACCTCACAGTGTCCTCCTTTGGTCCTGGTCTCTCTGTGAGGTTCTCCTCACCTGGGGCAGAGGAGTGGAATTGGCTGGCCTCTGGGCCCTGAAGGTTCCCTATGGGAAAACCAGCCCTGCCCCTCGCCTGGGCCCCCTTCGTCTCCAAACCTTGACATGTGGCAGAGGACTTGGGCCTTCCTCTGACCTTGCCCTGTGCAATCATCTCCCTTCCCTCCCCTACCATCTAGCCTTGCATGCTGCCCCTACCCCAACCCAGCCTTCCCTAACCCTGATGTTGCACACTCTAGTTTCCGGGCCTGGCACTTGCCAGAGCCCTGGACCGCGTTCCTCCTGTTGTGTGGCATCACGAAGTGTCACTTCATGTTGGGTATGACTTGGAGTCCCATGCCTGGGCCCCTTAGTGCACTCCACTGGGTGCCCTATGTGCTGCCCTCTGTGTCCACAACCTAGTGCCAAACCTTCCATTCACGCTTTCCTCTGGAGTGCTGGCCTCCTGCTTCTTGGGTTTCTAATGCTCTGTTGGTGGGATAGGTCCCTTGCCTGGGATACTGGCTTGGGTCCTGGCTCTTGCCCCTCTCCGCACCCACCGCAACCCCTGCCGTGCCCTCCCGTCATCCTCCTCCTGGCCACCATCCCTTGCCAGGGCCCCTTGGCCTGGTCCCTGGCCCTTGATTCTTGTCTAGGCAGGGCACCTCATGGGAAAGAGAGCCCTGTGACTAGCCTGAGCCTCTTGCTCTCCCTGGGCCCTTGGTCCTGCTCCCAGAAGCTTGAGACCTGGTAATGGCCCTGGGCCTGGAGCCTGCCTCCCCACTGCTGTATCCCCTGCCTTCCCTCTTCTGCCATGTCCACTGTCCTGAGCCCCTGCCCCCAGACTTGGCCCTTGTCTCTCCATTCCCTGGCCTGTCTCCTCACTTGAGCTTTGGGTGGCACTTCTTGGTCTGTGCTTCCCTGGGCTTGTACTGGGGGTCCCTTGTTTGGGTTGCTTTCCTGCTCCCCTTGGCTTTCCTGCATGGCAGAACTCTAGTGCTGCCTGCCTAGCCCAGCCCTGCCCTTCCCTGCTCTTTCTGGATGGGGCCCTTCTCTAGGTCCCTAGCCTGGTATACTTGATGGGGTCCTGGCCCCTACCTCGCCAACAGGTGTCCTCTGGCACTTCTGCTGTGCCCTCCTTGATATCTCCTGTTGTCACTGTCCCTGCTGCAACCCTTTTCCTCATCCCTTTAGCAGGATGCTCACCAGAGCCAGGGGATGGACCTGGCCTTTGGCCCTGCAGGCTCTCTTTGGGAAAATGTAGCCCTTCCCCTTTTTCTGGATCCTTTGACCTCCCTCAGCCCGGGCCCTGCTCCCTAACCCTGATACCCATCAGTGGACCCTAACCCTAACCCTAACCCTAACCCTAACTCTAACCCTAACCGTGGATATGCAGCATTAGATTTGAGAGTTGGAGAATCCCAACAGCCAAGATCCTGCACCAGGAGATAAAAAAAAAATCCGGCATCTTAAAGCACCAGAGGATCTATGTATGCTCCCCTTCCCTAAATGACACTTCCTCCCAGGGACTTGAGTACACCATCCTTGGGACAGCACTTGACTCGGACTTAAAAGCCTATATCTATCAAGAAAAAGGTCAAATACTTTGGTTACCATATGACTCAGCAACAGAACAGACAATAGCCGCTGGGCCTCAAAAGACACAGGAAATCTGCTCAATTCCATTCCCTTCAATCTGCCATCAGACTAGAGAATTCTTGGGGGCTACCAGATTCAGCCATATATGGATCCCCAACTTTCAGTTATGGCAAATCCCTCTATGTAGCCATAAAGAGGGGAGAATGGGATCCTCTAATATGGGGGCCACCTAAGCAAAAGGCCTTTGAGTATATTAAACAAGCACTCCCAGTACATCTGGACTAGGGCTCTCTGACCTCACAAAGCTTTACTTTCTGTACATCCATAAACAATCTGGAATGGCTGTAGGATTCTTGACATGGACATCTGTCCAAATAGCTGGGATCTGTAGCCCAAGACTGGCCACCTTGTTTATGGGCCCTTGCAGCCACAGATTATCTGGTGTTGGAAGCTGATAAACTGGCTATGGGATGAAAATTGTTTTTTAGGGTTCCTCATTCAGTTTTGACATTATTAGAGTACAAAGGATAATATTGGTTGACTAATGGTCAATACCAGGGCATGTTATGTGAAAACCCATGTATTCATGTGGAAGTCATCCAGACCCTAAACCCAGCAACCTTGCTGCCCATTGGACCTGGACAACCTGATCACAACTGTATTGAAGTCATGGATGAAATGTGCTCCAGCAAACCACACCTGGCAGACCAGCCCTCAGGGACCCTGATGTGGAGTACTTCACAGATGGAAGCAGTTTTATAAAAGATGGGGTATGTTTTGCTGGATATGCTGTGGTCACTCTGCACTCCACTGTCGAGGCAGAACCTCTGCCTTAGGGAACTTCAGCACAAAAAGCAAAATTTATTGCTTTTACTCAAGCACCTAAGTTGACAGCAGGAGTCTGTGTGGATAGTTACATAGACTCAAAATATGCATTCGTTCACTACCATTCATATTCATAGTGCCTTATGTAAGAAAAAGGGGCTAATTAACTCAGGAGAATAAAAAGGCATGATGTATGGGCAAGAAATTCTTAAACATTTGGATACACTCTGGGTTCCCATGAAAGTTGTGATTATATATTGCCAAGGTCATCGAAAGGGAAACACTGTGGTTTCTCAGGGCAACCAGAGAGCTGACAGCGAGGCCAGGTTAGCTCTCTGTAAGAAATGAGAAGAAAATCCAGTCCCAGGTTTAAATGCTGCCCTTCTGTCTGGCCAACTATTTAACAGAATCGGAGCCAACACACTCCCAACATGAACGTAAATGGTTTAAGACTGAAAAAGAAAATTTTCTCCCAGGAGGATGATGGAGATTTTCTGGTGGCTGGCATAGCCATCCCAGATATTCTAGCCCCATCCTTTATCAAACAGTTCCACAGGAGAACACGCTGGACATACAGCACTTGAGACAGTTCTGAGTCAACATTTCTATGTCCCCTGGCTCACAAACATCACATGGATGATCTGAAAACAATGGGGCTGGAGTTGTGGCTCAGCGATAGAGTGCTTGCCTACCATGTGTGAGGCCTTGAGTCTGATCCTCAGCACCACATAAAAATAAATAAATAAAATAAAGGTATTTGTCGAAATACAACTAAAAAAATCAATATATAAAAAAGGACAATTGGTCCCATAATAATTTTTAGTAACAAAAAGGTAACTACTGTCACTTGAAAAAGGTGTAACAAGGCAGACAGGTATAGAACCAAGAAGGCCCCCTGCGGGAAACTCCAGTGGGTTGCAGAGCCTCAAAGTTGGAAGGAAGCCAGACTTGAGTTCATAGGCAGCCAATTTGGGATAATGAATTAAGCCTTTATAGAAGCAGAGGTACATGCCCTGAAGAAGTGCTATGAATATGGGATATCACATATATAAAGGAAACAGAGAGACTGGCATTTCATGATAAGTAAGTCATTGTTAAATATTTTAACTTAATCTAATTAATAACTGATAACAATTGGATTTATTATAATTGCACCGAGCCCAAACAAGGAAGGTATAAATCTGCAGGGCTCCTGTGTGGGGCTGGCACCATAGGGCAGTGGATCTGAAACAGAAATGGGCTTCAGAGACCAAAAAAGCAGGAGCAGACTGTGGGAATACTATTGGGGGGCACATATGGCCTCCAGCAGGCTCTTCTTCCCTTCTGTACTTTTGCATGCACTGATCTCCTGGGACTAGGTCCTCATCTGCAGTAGCTTAGGATGCCAAGACCTGATAGGTGCTTATATAGAAGTCTCCAATCCTATACACAAAGGAAGTCATTTCTGTGACTTTAAGGATCCTGCTCAGCAACCCTCAGGTAAGTGGATTGGGTCCTTGCCTGCTCAAGGCTTTCCAAAGGTGGGGAATTTCCCCACACACTGTGGTCCCTTTCCGGGTAGAGCTCTAGGACTGCAGAATTCTGCACCTGCTCCCACAGGAGAGGAAAAAATTAGTTTTATTCATCTTTTTTTGTAGTGCTTTTAAAATTCATTTATCGACAGATATTTATAACAAACATTGAAGGGGTTCATGTTTTATCTTCATTCATACAGAGGACATTGATCACTTCCACCAACTTGGCTTCCATCTTCTCCTCACTCCTTCCTAGACCCTAATAATCCCTACTCTACATTCAAGTAAACTTTGTGTTTATAAAATTCCATATTTGAGAGAGAACATGCCATACTTGTGGCTCTTTTCATAACAGCTGGCTGAGGTAAGCACTCTGTATATGCTTAAGTGAATAATAATGCAGAATTGATGACACTGAAGGATCATTAAACAGAATAGAGTGTGTTCCTATAAGATGCAAATATATTTATGCTTCTGATAATTTTTTTATAACCAATTTCTGATAACTGGGAAACCGTGGATTATACCTGTAATCACACCAATTTGGAAGCCTGAGGTGGGAGGATTTCAAGTTGTAGAAAGCCTGGGAAATTTAGAAAGACTCTGTCTCAAAAAGAAAATACCAATAAAGTTGCTCTCGTAGAAGGACGTGAAAAATTCTTTTACATTAGGGAGATTTTTAAAGGGCCACAGTTATGCATCTGTTCTTCATTGGGGTTATGCTTCTAGGATAATAGTATAATCATGTAAGAATGATTAGACCTTTACAAAGGTTATTTGTTGTATTATGTCCCAGGAACTGTTACTTTGTTCATATTTCCTTTTTTCTTCTTCATTACTGGGAATTGAAGCCAGGTCACTAGAACAAAGCTACATCCCCAGCCTTTTTTTTATCACTTTGAGACAGGGTCTCCTTCAGTTACTCACCTGACCTCAAACTTTCAATCCTGCCTCAGCCTCCTCATTGCCGGGATTACACATGTGTGCCACAACTGTGTCTGATTGACTTATGCATACTTAAAATCCTGAAACCTACTTTTTAAAATTAACAATTTTGTTCTCACTTCACAGATTAAACAATGACTACCAGCTGTGGCTTAGAAAATTTAAATGACACTTCAATCTATTAAAGGTTGAGACAAAAATGTAAATCTTAACCATATATTTTTATTTCATATAAAAAGTCTATAGCTTCCCATCCCTCTCCTTCCACCAACCTCCCTCTTCCCCTTAGTCCTTATAGTTTAGGAATTAATCAATAGAGAAACAAAACAGGTAGCTGAGAATTCCTGTCAAGACTGGAGAATTGGGCTGCGGATGTGGCTCAAGCGGTAGCCTGGCATGCGTGCGGCCCGGGTTCGATCCTCAGCACCACATACAAACAAAGATGTTGTGTCCACCGATAACTAAAAAATATATATTAAAATTCTCTCTCTCTCTCTCTCCCTCTCTCTTTTAAAAAAAAAGACTGGAGAATTGATCTCCATCTTCTCTCCAAACAGTCCTATCTAAATCTACGGAGGACTCAGTTGCAGCATTACCTATGGTTTGATTTGGGATAATAAATTAAGCCTTTGTAGAAGCAGAAGTACATGCCCTGAAGAAGCACTGTGAACATGGGATATCACATAGACAAAGCAAACAGAGAGTCTGACATTTCATAATAAGTAAGCCTTTGTGAAATATTTTGATCTTAATCTAATTAATAACTGATACCAAATAGATTTATTATAATTGCATCCAAGATGATTGCTTTTCTTTTTTCATTTTTAATTTGTTCTTCCTATATAGGACAGTAGAGTGAAGATGCTTGCTTTTCAACTGAAGTTTGTCAGACCCAACCATCTGAAGCAGTTTGACTCCAGGAGTACCATTATCACCCAACATAATGAACTCTACTTTGAGATTGTGCAAGAGTGTCATCAATACACACCAAATGCTGAGCAGCCACTTAATCCTTTGCCTCCTCTCTCAGCCCTGCCACTGCTTTTTCTGACCTAGAGGCCAAAGTCATGGACCATTCACTCCTGGGTGAAGCAGGCTCTGGAATCTGCAGAGATGACACTAAGATCCCAGTTGCCTTTGACACTGATATCAGAAGATTATGGACCAAAGGTACTCCCCTTCTGTATTCAGCTGGAAGGACCCCTGGTGGGATAGTCTACATTTCCACTGGGAACTGCTCTCTAGGCTATGGGGGCTGCTATATTGGGCCTTCCCTCCACACAGACACTTGCCTAAAGCCCAGACACCATAGAACTATCCCTAGTTCTACCTGCCTACCTTCCTGGAACCATGCCCCTGACACAGAAGAAATCAAATTCAGCTTCAGGAGAAAACCATGCTGCAAAGCAACTAGGCAATCACCTGCCCTGGAAGCTTCTCTTGGTCAAATCCATGTATTCCTGTTGACAGGCTCCCCAGAAACATGCAGACCTTTAACCCTGTCTCATGACCACTGAGTCCTAGGAGTACTGAGTGTTCAGATTGGTACATTTTATTTCTACTTCTGTTCCAGAAAAATGTAAGACTTATCACTTACTAAAGGCTCCTTGTTTACGTACTAATAGGCAATTGATGTTGTTTTTACAGGCCGTCATAAATATTTGGTTCCCTTGTTCAACAGTAGACAGAATGAAGAGAGAATAGAGGATGGAGGAGTACTGCATGGGGTGGGAGACAGAGCTCTGATTCTGAGCTGTGCCGTGGACTTCACATCAGAGCCTTAGAGAAGGTCTCCTTTCCTGGGCAGAGAAGTGGAAAGTATCCAGGGAGAGCAATGCAAAGGAGCCCAGGTGTTGACCTCAAACAAATCTATCCAAGTGTAGGAAAGAATGTGTGGGACAGCAGGAGTTCATTAGATAGGAAGTGTGTCTCTTTGGACAGTATTTTTATTCTGCATCTACCTAAGGATGGGCCTAGAGTCTCCAGTTTCTAAAACCTCTACACAGCTGGGCCTGTCCAGCACAGCCTCTCCCAGTCACTGGCCTCTCTCTGACTGGTGTCACCCAGGTACAGTTTAATACCCAGCAGGGAGAGGAAGTCCTGGAAGGCAGGGGGAGACCCCTCTCTAACCTGGGTGTGTGTTGGGGGAGCTTCCTCCCACACCCAGGGTAGAGAGGACTCCCCCCTCCAGGGGGGGAGACCCCTCTCACCTGGGTGTCGGGGATGGGGAGGTTCATATAGCATCGCAGTGCCCAGTGTAGAGGGGACTCCCCCTTCCAGTGGGGAGACCCCCCCTGACCTAGGTGTCAGGGGAAGATCCCCACCACACCCAGGGAACAGGGGACGCCCCCTCCAGGGGAAATAACCCCCTGACCTGGGTATTGGGGAGAACTCCCAAACTCACCCAGGGTACAGGGGACTTGGCTCTCAGAGGAAAAATATACCCTGACCTGGGTGATGGGCGGAGTTCCCCATCGCACGCAGGGTACAGATGACTCTCCCTCCTGGGGGGAGAACTCCCTGACCTGGGTGTTGGGCAGAGCTCCCCACCACACCCAGGGTAGAGGGTAGAGGGGACTCCCCCATCCAGGGGAAAGAACCCCCTGACATGGGTGTCTGAGGGAGCCACCCACCCCACCCAGGGTACAGGGGACACCCCACTCCAGCAGTGAAAACTGCTGACCTGGGTGTCGGGGGAAGTTCCCACTATACCCAGGGTAGAGGGGACTCCCCCTTCCAGTGGGAGACCCCTATAACCTGGGTGTCGGGGGGAGCTCCCACACCTTGCACCCAGGGTACAGGGGAATCTCCCCTTCAGTGGGAAGACACCTCTGACCTGGGTATCAAGGGGAACTTATCTACCATCTTGCCCAAGGTAGAGGGGAATCCCCCCTGAAGGGAGAAGACGTCTCTAATCTGGGTTTTGGGGGAGCTCCCCACCAAACACAGGAAAGAAGGGACTCCCCCCTCAAAGTGGGAGACACTCTAACCTGTGTGTCTTGGGAAGCTTGTGTACCTTTGGACCCAGGGTAGAGGGGACTCTCCACTGCAGAGGGGACAACCCTTTATCCTGGGTTTTGGGAGCTCCCATCACACCCAAGGTAGAAGGAATCCCCCCTCCGGGAGGGAGACCCCTCTAACCAGGATGTGGGGGTGAGCTCGTTTACCATCGCACCCAGGGTAGAGGTACTCCTTCCTCCAGGGGGAAGACCCCTCTAAACTGGGTGTCAGGGAGAGCCCCCACCACATCCAGGGTAGAGGGGACTCTTCCCTCCAGGGGGGATACCCCTCTTCTCTGGGTTTCAGGGGGAGCATCCACCGCACCCAGGCTAGAGTGGATTCCCTCCTCTAGGGGGGAGATTCCTCTGATCCTGTTGTCAGGGGTTCCCCTTCCGCACCCAGAAGAGCAGGGTCTTCCCGCTCCAAGGTGTTTACCCCTCTGACCCGGTGTCGTGAAGAGCCCCCACCGCACCCATTTTAGATGGGTCTCCCCCCTCCAAAGGAGAGACCCTTCTTACACATGTGTAGGGAGGAGCTTCCACCATACCCATGGTAGAGGGGACTCCCCCCTCCATGGAGGAGACCCCTTTGACCTGAGTGTCTGGGAGAACTCCCCACCATACCCAGGTTAGAGGTGTCGCCCCTCCTCCATGGGAGAGACTCCTCTAAGTTGGGTATTGGGGGAAGCTCTCCACTGCATCCATGGTAGAGGCGACAGCCGCTTCCTAAGGGGAGACCCCTCTAACCTGGATGTCCAGGTGTACTTTCCATCGCCCCCAGAGAAGAGAGGACGCCAGGCTCCAGGGGAAACCCCTCTAATCTGGGTGTCGAGTGGAGCTCACCACCGTACCCAGGTTAAAGGGGACTCCTCTATCCATGATGGAGACACCTCTACACTTGGTGTCAGGCTGCAGCTCCCCACAACACCCAGCATAGAGGGGACTCCCTCTATGGGGGTGAGACCCCTCTACACTGCGTGATGGAGGGAGCTCGCATACCATTCCATCCATGGTAGAGGAGACTCCCTTTTCCAGGAGTGAGACTTCTCTACCCTGGTTGTCGGGGGGAGCTTGCATACCATTGCACTTAGAGTAGGGTAGAGGAGACTCATCCCTCCAAGCGGGGAGACCTCTCTAACCTGGGAGTCTTGGGGAGCGCGCATACCATTCCACCCAGGGTAGAAGGAACTCCTCCCTCCAGCGGGGAGACCCCTCACACCAGGTTGTCCAGGGGAGCTCCCATACCGTCGCACTCAGGGCAGGGTGGACTCCAACCTGGGAGCTGGGGGAGCTTGCATACGTTTGCACCTAGGGTAGAGGTGACCCCCCTTCCAAGAGGAGACCCCTCTAACTTAGTTGTCAGGGGAAGCTCGCATACCATCGCACCCACGGTAGAGGGTACTCTCCCCTCCAGGGGAAGACCCCAATAACCTGGGTTTCAGGGGGATCTCGCATACTTTCATACCCAGAGTAGAGAGGAGTCCCTCTTCCTGGAGGGAGACCCCACTAACCTGGAGATCTCACATTCCTTCGCACCCTGGGTATAAGTGACTCCCTTCTCCAGGGGCAAGTCCCCTTTAACCTGGATGTTGGGGGAGCTCTCATACCATCGCCACCAGGTTGGAGAGGACTCCCCCTCCAGGGGAGAGATCCTTCTAACCTAGGTGTCTGGGGGATATCTTATAACATAGCACCCAGGGTACAGTGTACTTCCCCCTCCTGGGGAGAGACCCCTATAACCTGGGTATCAGGGGGGAGCTCCTATATCATTGCACAAATTGTAAAGAGGACTCTCCCCTAAGGGTGGAGAGCCCCTTAACCTGGGTGTCCGGAGAAGCTCCCCACTGCACCCGGGGTAGAGTGGACTACCTCCTCCATCTTATCACAGGAAATAGAAAATATATGTAAATTATATATATATATATATATATATATATATATATATATATATATTTTACATATATTTTAAATAATATATATTATTTCAATTATATATATATATATTAATAATAAGTACTTTGTTTCTGATAATTATACTTGCTCAAAGATGATGTTGTTGACTTACGGAAGACTCAATTTCCCATATTTGTTCAGTTAAATACATTTTATTTAATTTCTTGTAATAATTTAGAGAGAATTAATAAAATCCTTCAGGATTTGCTAAGTCACTCTCAGGTTTCAAATATACTGAAGTCCTATAAAATCATCCCCTCTCACTTATCTGTATCTCTAAAGTGGTATTTCTGGTGGGTCAAATAAAGTAGGTATGAATGTAATGGTGGATCCCATGAAATTCTACCAGTTCAAAGTTAGAGACTTCAGAAACTTCTCACCTGGCTAATCCCATCATTTCACTCTCCCTCCCCATTCTTGCAGTCATGGTGGGCTAGTCACTGGTGCTGGTAAGTTGGCCCTTATAGAAATACTGACAAAATGCTTTCACTTATCCAAGAAAGATGGATAGTGTCCAAATTTTTTTAGTCCATGCTCATAAGGCTTGTAAAGAATTTAATTCCTGTGCACAGGGTGCCAGGAAAGACATTGACATAACCCTGAAAATATGAGCAAGAAAACATTTATTTTTAAAGAAGGAAATAGATATATGTTTTGGGTCTGAGGATGAGCTGTGTTCAAGGACCTGTGACAGGGCTGGATGCAGTGATCTAAGGAAGAACCAGAGTTCTCAGGAATCTGAAAGATGGAAGAGAATTGGGGTTTTCCTCTGAATTTTGAAGATAAAATTTCAAATAGCAAATCAATTAAATGTAAAGTGATGGAAAGTATATGTAAAATAAAACAGGGAAATTCATCCTGGTTTATCAAAGAAATGCAGGCCTCAATCACTTTTTAGTGTCAGGTGTTTGGACAACAGTTGATAGACTGTATGAATACAAAACTTGTGTAGGTTAACAAAAAAGTGAGAGGTGAGTGACATTATTTTCTCTTCTGACTGAGTAAAAAGCCAGGAAAACACAGGTTTCTCCTTGTCCATGCCTCATACTCTCCACACTGCCAAGAGAACAACTCTTTGGAATCCTCTGGATAGAGTTAAAGGCACTGAACACAAGTGTATCCCTTCAGCTCTCTGGAGCATCATTGTCCTCAGCACAAAGACAGAAGGAAAAACAGCAATGGATTAGAAGCTATTTGGAGATTTGGTGTCAATGAATTGTAGGTGAGTGTTGATACATGTGTGCATAGGGGAGTGGATTGGAGGGGTGGTTTGGGGAAAAGCTGAAGGAGAGAGACAAAATATTCTGAGTGTTTATTTGATAACAGACAAATTGGTATTATCATTTATTATCCTATCATGCATCTTTGAGAAACTTTTCCTAATTTCTCACAATATCTATCATTCTAATAAATAATTTAAAATAAGGTTTTTGTATGTTGGTCATCAAAATGAAAGAAATAACAAAAAATTCTCTCCACATTGATTTCCTATCTATTAATATAAATGTTATAGATCAGATCAATTTATTTCATTTTCTTCTTAAGAATTATGGTTTATAATTCATACTAAGAAAAAAAATAATATTAGTAGTCCAGTTGCTAGCATAGGAAATAAGTATAGATTATTTCAAAATATATTTTCATTTCTAAACTTTGAAATGAAAAAGCAGCTACACATGAGAACATTTGGAAATCAGAATTCAGTCAGATTATCTTAGACTCTCCATAGAATATCTAGCAGCTTCTCGGTTACCTAATTATTAAGTCACTGTCAGTGTACATCAAACATGGAGTGTTTTCAGAATTCAAAATACATCTTAAGAGAATCTTTCATTTCTTGGTAAAGATGAAGTTTGATATCTAGCAAAATAATCTTACATTATCATCAACCTCAAATATGATAATAGACAATAAAAATATAAGTATATATAATTGTTCTTTTCCATAAGTTATAAAACTTGCTTTCCTGGAAGACTAGAAGCAAATGGCAATAAATGTCATCCCCCTGATCTTACTAGACTTAGAATATCATTCCCTGTCTTCATTCTACCAGAATTTAGTAATAGATAAAAAGTTTAGCAAGTGCCTAAATACCCACTGAATAGAAAGCACTAACAGGTAGAGAAGGGACAAAGTGCAGTTGTAACACAGTTTTCTCAGATTCTAAACACATCCTATCAGTGTTACTCCTCACCCAGGCAGTAGAAGACTCCTATAGACAGAGAAGTAGAAAACAGAACTTTACCTTTTCCAGATGGAGTTTCCAGTGATCTCCTTTTAACCAAATTCTGATGTTAATTTACACTACTTTAATTATTTATGTATTCAGATTAAATGCTGTATGTTCAAAGTGAAAGTGAACAACTCTACAATTATACAATCTAGTAAATCTCCTAGTCTTTATATCTCTAATTCTTCCAAACTTCCATTCACTAGGAAATTCCTATAGTGAATGGATTTTCTGTATGCTCTTGACCTGATGCATTTTAATTTGGTCTCCGGCACTAAGGTTTGCTACAGTAATCCTTCACATCCTGCCAGTGAGCACTGAATTCCTCTTTGATATAAACAACCATTGCAATACACAAAGTCAATGTGATGTAAAGCCTTACAACATGATGCCAGGAAACGAATTTTATTGGAGAAATGAGAAATTCCTTGCAGAGGGAATAATTACAGATAATATTTTTTTCAGGGTTAAAAATATCTTTTACCAACTAGTTGGTAAATCTGAAAGCAAAATATTAGTTGAATCCACTACAACTTGGTGTGTAAAGAATTTCTGAGCCCTAAATTTCTGTCATTAAACAGTTATCCAATCCTGTGAGTGATCATCAAGCCCCATGGTGGTTTCCTCCAATTACTATTTCACACCAGTAAAATCTATTGTTAAAGTGCTCAACTGGTTTTGCCATTTGTAGTTTAATAGAACAAAAATCTACTTCTTCAACATGATGGCCTTTCAAATATTTTAAGATTCTCTCATTTATTTTCCAATACAAATTTTCTACTGCCTTAGCAACATCAACAGTTTTTTTAAAGTACATTTTTTATAATACTTTTTTAGGTTCTGTCTTTCTCACTCTGGAAGTTCAGCTATAACTTGTAAATAATCAACTATAAAGAAAATAAAGATTGGATTCTTTTCCCTCAGCAAATTCAACTCTTTTTATATTCTCTAATAAGGTTCATATACACAAGAAAAAAAGTACAAGTGTGTTCATTGCAACATTTTCTTGAACATAAGAAGAGATAATAGGAACTATCTATGTGTTCATATGTTGGAGTTGTCAACTTACAATATTCACTGCAATAAAATATTCCACAACGATTACAATTAATAATTAATTAATATTAAATTTCATGTGTGAACACTTTGAAAATTTTTAAAAACAATGTTGAAGAATGAAATAAATTGAAAAATCATCAATTTTTTTAGTAACAAGTATGTATATACTTCTATAAAATAAAATTTAAACACTATCTGAGTAATAAAAATAAATTAAAAGTAATATAAGAGGAGGAGCTAATAGAAAATGTCAAGAATTGATATTAGGTATGACCACAGTATCAACAATATGACATATATTTTTGAAGATCTAAAGCAGCCATGGTAAAAGGCCAATATTTGCTTTATTTGGGAGTAAATATGGGAAAGTACTGGAGATTTTTACCCTATACTTTTGTTTTCTTTTTATCTAGAATTCTTAAAACTAAAGGTGACTCCCATAGCATTCTGTATGATACAAAGTTAGTGGATAGATGACTCATGCATGTGAAAGCCCATGGACAAATGCATCACAAATATCCAGCATGAATGATGAACTTAATCAAACTAACAAACATATAAACAAGCAAAACACCAAGCAGAATGACAGGACTTCTCAGCTGGGATGCAAAATATGACAATCAAATCTAATTGCTAAAAATATCTGTCACTGGTGATGTCATCAAAATATCATAATAAAAGATCCCCAGCCCACATCTCCTCACAGAAACAAACATTTAACAGCCACTCACAAAAATAAATAAATAAATAAATAAATAAATAAATAAATAAATAAATAAATAAATAAAAATTTAAAAAGAGCATTTTGGTGGGGTTTGAGATCTAGTAGAATTTTCTGAAATCCTGGTAAATCCAAGTTTGAGAAAGGTCACTTTGAGGAGACACCCATGTGCTTGTTGCAGGCCCAGTGGCTATATGCCGCAGTCTGGCTGGGCACAAATCAGGAGCCACTGAAGCAGGAACAAACTTTATTTTTGAACTGCAGGAAAACACTTCACACAGCTCCCGGGGAATCCTCCCGAACGCCACGAGGCTTGCCCAGGAACCCCCAGCCGGAAAATCTCTCCCGGAAATCCCTCCTCCTGCACTTCCCCAACCAATGGGAACTCTCGGGGAATCCCCGGAAATCCCCACGAGAACTCCAAAATAGTGCGAGAACTCCAAAGTTGCGGCAGAGGCTGATAGTAATGCCTCGCCTGTCAATCAATACTGTTGGCAAAATGCCAGGGGCCATACAGACTTGGCCATGGCTCTCAGCAGCTATAGTCCTCCCTGTGGACTTGAACCAGCACCAGCAACTTAGGAGAACTATACCTGCCCCACGTCTTTGCAATTCTACCTACAGCCCCTTCTGCCAAGGGACTGTTCACATTAACAATTCCCACCAAACTGATGGAATCAAATATCTGGTTGTGATAAAACAAATCCACAAAATGTTCTCAGCATTTAGACACACAATAAAGGGCACATTTCACACACACACACAAAAAAGTTAACATATTCAATAGTGAAAAGTTAAAAACTTTTTGGTTAAGATCAGGAGTATGACAAGAATGCCCACCCTCATCACTTTTATTCAACATAATATTAAAATTCTTAGAGAAATTAGGCAAGAAAAAGAAAACATCACTGATAGAAATGAAAGAAATTCCAAAGAAATGGAATTTCTGTTCTGGAACCTAAATATTAAATATTATTAAGATCCTCCCAAATTAATCCATAATTTAAATATAATCCCAAATAAAATCTCATCAGGTTTTATTATAGAAATTGGAAAACTTATTAGAATTTATTTGTAAATGTGAAGGACCTAGAAAAACAATCACAACAATAAAATTTTGTAAAAGTAGAAAATTGGAGACCTAAACCTATCTGATTTCAAAACTTATTATAAAGATTTAGTAATCAAAATAATATGAGATTAATTTAAATATAGGCAAATAGATTGGTGAAGTCCAGAAAATGGCCAATTGAATACCGGCCAGTACAAAAAGGTAAAGATATCATTTTAAATAAATGATGTTAGAATAATTAAGCAGGAAACAACAAAATCAAAACAAGCAAAAAGAAAAAAAAAACTTTCACCCACACCTCACAAAGTAAACTTTTTAACTCAAAATGGACATCAGACCAAACAGTAAAATCAAAAATTGAAAAGCTTCTTGAAGAAAATGAAGGGGAGGACTTGCGTTTCTTTGGATTATGTGAAAATTTTCTTACATTACATATGATACAAAAAGACTGTTGCTTAAAAAGCAAATTAATAAATTATGCTAAAAATTAATTTAAATTTTACCTTTAAAATCACAGTGCAAAGAAAGAAGAACAAGCCCCAAACTGGGAGAGAATAATTAAAAAGCATATTTGATAAAGAACTTTAATCGAAATAAAAAATTCAATCCGGAACATGGCGGCGGGTGGGGAGCAAGCACTCCCATGACCTCCTCAGCTACGCTGGCAGAGAGAGACTTCAGAACGACTGGATGCTGTCTGCTCAGGAACGTCCAGCAAAGCTGGGCTGAGGTGAAACCTAAGCGAGGAGTTTGAGCTTCTCAGAGGTGGCAGCCTGCTCGCCACCCCGCACACGGATGTACTGGCTGGTTGACTGGTGACCTGTCTCAGTGGAAGCAGCAACTCAGCGCTACGGGAGACCCTCCAGCGGCATAGAGAAACGAAACTTCGAAACCTTTGAGGAGGTGCCAACCGAGCCTCCATGGGCCAGCGGACCGAGGTCTGAGATTGTGATTTAGGAGAGACAGACCAGACCCACCCTTCCAATCGGATACCCTGGCAAGGAGACCTGTGTCCACCATGGCAGAGAACAGACGTCATCAGAGCTCAGTGGATGGAATCACTTCCCAGCCAAATCAGCTACAACAGGTGTGTGACCCTCACCCCACCATATCCATACAGCTGGGAAATCTCAAAAATCTCTCCCCAGCTCTCCGTGGGCATGATTATCAGAGCCCAGAGAAACAGGAGGGGCACCTGACCTCCACTCCCCCTCCCACCAGCGGCGACAGCTGAGGTTTTTTTCACCAGCTCCTGGCGACGTGGCTACCTGGGTTGGGGTGAATGGTAAACAGAGAGAGTGCCCAGTCGTTCAAGAGAACAGGGCATCCAGGGGGCTGCAGGCCCGGAGTGTAGCTAGATCTGTGGAGAACAGCACCAGTGAGTGGGGCCTGGCTGGCAGGAGAAGCCGGGTGGGAGGGTGGGGGGGACTGAAGACCAGGAGGGGCCCTGGGTGACCAGGATTGGAGAACCGCCCAGTTGGGGAAGAGGAGCCACCTCACAGAAATTGTTTCCTGTGTATTGAGGGCAGAAGCTTGGCCCAGAGGGCACAGCTCCACCTACTGGAAGAGAATATAATAGAACTCCAAGACTGCATTTATCTTTTTTTTTCTTTTCAAATTTTTATTTTTCCCTTTTCTTTTATTCTACCTATTTTTACTAAATGCAAATAGGTGAATGTTCCAAGGCTGTCTATAGTGCTCGCTCCCAAGTCCCTAGCTACCCCCAAATACTCTGGTCCATTCTCCTGTTACTATCCCCCCTCAGTAGAGCAATCTTCCAAGGTAGCTAAGATATACTAACCACCATACCATCACATCACCCAACCTAAACATAAAGTCCGAATACCAAACCGCAGATCGCTGTACACCATCAGAATCCATATGCCTTTTATGAAACGAATGAATTTGCTTTAAATTACAAAATAAATCCAACATCTCTAGACATAGTCTCCCATCACAAAGGAGAGATCCTGGAGATATACAAAACCAAAACAAATTTATAGGAGAAAATAGTAACACAGCAGTCAAACAGAGCTGGAAAGTAACATGAGCATCATGAAAAACAAGGGAAAAAAAGATTACAAACAATGCAGGACAGCTTAAATTTACAGGAGAACCTAGAGGCATCAGAAAAAAGGTCAGATAAAGAACTCAAGGCATACCTGACTCAGATGGAATGGAATCATAAAGAGGACATTAGACAGCAAATGCAAACAATGAAAGAACACTTCGACAATGAATTACATAAACAAATTCAAGAAGCAAAAGAACAACTCTACCGGGAGATAGATATTATAAAAAGAAGTCAAACAGTAATCCTAGAAATGAAGGAAACTATAAACCAAATTAAAGACTCAAATGAGAGTATTACCAGTAGAGTAGATGAAGTGGAAGTCAGAACATCAGACAATGAAGACAAAATATATCATCTCGAAAAGAGTCTAGTCAACTCAGAAAGGCTGGTAAGAAACCAGAAGCAAAATATCCAAGAGATATGGGATATTATAAAAAAAACCAAAGTTAAGAGTCATTGAGATAGAGGAAGGTATAGAGGTCCAAACTAAAGGAATGAGCAATCTATTGAATGAAATAATTTTAGAAAACTTTCCAGACATGAAAAATGAAACGGATGTCCAAATCCTAGAAGCCTACAAGACGCCGAACATACAAAATCACAATAGACCAACTCCAAGACACATTATTATGAAGATATCCAACATACAGAACAAGGAGAGAATATTAAAAGCTACAAGAGAAAGGAGGCAGATTACATTCATGGGTAAACCAATTAGGTTAACGGCTGATTTTTCATCAGGGACGCTGAAAGCAAGAAGATCCTGGCACAATGTATTTCAAACAGCTGCAAGATAATGGGTGTCAATCAAGAATATTGTATCCAGCAAAATTAAGCTTCAGGTTTGAAAATTAAATAAAAATCTTTCAAGATAAACAAAAGTTAAAAGAATTTGCAGCCAGAAAACTAGCACTGCAAAGCATTTTGGGCAAAACAATACACAAAGAGGAAATGAAAAATAACAACCAAAATCAACAGTGGGAAGTACCTCGGTAAAGGGGGTGGAGGAAAACTAATCAAAGAGAGAAAAACAAACCAAATTAAAAATAAATAAATAAATAAACAAACAAACAAACAAACAAGACTGGAGGTACAAACCATATATCAATAGTAACCCTAAACATTAATAGCTTAAACTCACCAATTAAGTGACATTGGCTGGTAACCTGATTAAATAAACAAATCCCAATATGCTGCCTTCAGGAGACTCATCTGATAGGAAAAGACATACACAGGCTGAAGGTGAAAGGTTGGGAAAAATCATACCACTCACATGGTCCTCGGAAGCAAGCAGGGGAGGCCATCCTCATATCGAATAAGATTGACTTCAAGCCTAAGTTAATCAAAAGGGATAAAGAAGGACACTATATACTGTTAAAGGGAACCATTAACCAACAAGACACAACAATTATCAATATTTATGCACCAAACAATGGTGCTGCTACGTTCATAAAACAAACTCTCCTCAAGTTCAAGAGTCAAATAGACCACAACACAATAATTATGGGTGACTTCAACACACCTCTCTCACCATTGGACAGATCTTCCAAACAAAAGTTGAATAAAAAAACTATAGACCTCAATAACACAATTAATAACCTAGACTTAATTGACATATATAGAATATATCACCCATCATCAAGCAGATATACTTTTTTCTCAGCAGCACATGGATCCTTCTCAAAAATAGACCATATATTATGCCATAGGGCAACTCTTAGAAATTATAAAGGAGTGGAGATAATACCATGCATCTTATCTGATAATAATGGAATGAAACTGGAAATCAACGATAAAAGAAGCAAGGAAAAATTCTACCTACATCACTTGTGTATGAACAATATGTTACTGTATGATCAATGGGTTACAGAGGACATAAAGGAGGAAATCAAAAAATTCTTAGAGATAAATGAAAATACAGACACAACATATTGGAATCTATGGGACACAATGAAAGCAATTCTAGGAGGAAAATTCATTACTTGGAGTTCATTCCTTAAAAAAATAAAAAACCAACAAATAAATGATCTCACACTTCATCTCAAAACCCTAGAAAAAGAAGAGCAAAACAACAGCAAATGTAGTAGAGGGCAAGAAATAATTAAAATCAGAGCTGAAATCAATGAAATTGAAACAAAAGAAACAATTGAAAAAATTGACAAAACTAAAAGTTGGTTCTTTGAAAAAATAAATAAGATTGACAGACCTTTAGCCATGCTAACAAAGAGAATAAGAGAGAGAACTCAAATTACTAGCATACGGGATGAAAAAGGCAATATCACAACAGACACTACAGAAATACAGAATATAATTATAAATTATTTTGAAACCTTATATTCCAATAAAATAGAAGATAGTGAAGACATCAACAAATTTCTTAAATCACATGATTTGCCCAGATTGAGTCAGGAGGATATACACAACTTAAACAGATCAATATTAATGGAGGAAATAGAAGAAGCCATCAAAGGCTACCAACCAAGAAAAGCCCAGGACCAGATGGGTATCCAGCAGAGTTTTACAAAACCTTTAAAGAAGAACTAATACCGATACTTTTCAAGCTATTTCAGGAAATAGAAAAAGAGGGAGCTCTTCCAAATTCATTCTACGAGGTCAACATCACCCTGATTCCAAAACCAGACAAAGACACTTCAAAGAAAGAAAACTATAGACCAATATCTCTAATTAACATAGATGCAAAAATCCTCAATAAAATTCTGGAAAATCAGATACGAAAACATAACAAAAAGATTGTGCACCATGATCAAGTAGGATTCATCCCTGGGATGCAAGGCTGGTTCAACATACGGAAATCAATAAATGTAATTCACCACATCAATAGACTTAAAGATAAGAACCATATGATCATCTAAATAGATGCAGAAAAAGCATTCGACAAAGTACAGCATCCCTTTATGTTCATAACACTAGAAAAACTAGGGATAAAAGGAACTTACCTCAACATTGTAAAAGCTATCTATGCTAAGCCTCAGGCTAGCATCATTCTAAACGGAGAAAAATTGAAGGCATTCCCTCTAAAATCTGGAACAAGACAGGGATGCCTTCTCTCACCACTTCTATTCAACTTAGTTCTCGAAACACTGGCCAGAGCAATTAGACAGATGAAATAAATTAAAGGCATAAAGATAGGAAAAGAAGAACTTAAATTAGCACTATTTGTGGATGACATGATCCTATACCTAAAAGACCCAAAAGGTTCCACCAAGAAACTTCTAGAGCTAGTAAATGAATTTAGCAAAGTGGCAGGATATAAAATCAACATGCATAAATCAAAGGTATTCCTGTATATTAGTGACAAATCCTCTGAAATGGAAATGAGGACAACCACCCCATTCACAATATCCTCAAAAAAAAATAAATAAAATACTTGGGAATCAACCTAACAAAAGAGGTGAAAGACCTATACAATGAAAACTACAGAACTCTAAAGAGAGAAATAGAAGAAGACCTTAGAAGATGGAAAGATATACCTTGTTCATGGATAGGCAGAACTAACATCATTAAAATGGCGATATTACCAAAAGTACTCTATAGGTTTAATGCAATGCCTATCAAAATCCCAACGGCATTAGAAATAAATAGAAATAAATAGAAAAAGCAATCATGAAATTCACCTGGAAAAATAAAAGACCCAGAATAATAAAAGCAATTCTAAGCAGGAAGAGTGAAACAGGTGGTATAGTGATACCAGATTTTAAACTATACTACAGAGCAATAGTAACAAAAACAGCATGGTACTGGTACCAAAACAGGCAGGTAGACCAGTGGTACAGAATAGAGGACACAGAGACCAATCCACAAAATTACAACTACCTTATATTAGACAAAGGTACTGAAAGCATACAATGGAGAAAAGATAGCATCTTCAACAAATGGTGCTGGGAGAACTGGAAATCCATATGCAACAAAATGAAATTGAATTCCTTTCTCTCACCATGCACAAAAGTTAACTCAAAATGGATCAAGGAGCTAGGAATCAAACCAGAAACTCTGCATCTAATAGAAGAAAAAGTTGGCTTTAATCTCCATCTCGTGGGGTCGGGCTCCAAATTCCTTAATAGGACACCTATAGCATAAGAGTTAAAATCAAGAATCAACAAATGCGACATACTCAAACTAAAAAGTTTTTTTTTTCTCAGCAAAAGAAACAATAAGAGAGGTAAATAGGGAGCCTATATCCTGGGAACAAATTTTTACCCCTCACACTTCAGATAGCGTCCTAATCTCCAGAGTATACAAAGAACTCAAAAAATTAAACAATAAGGAAACAAATAACCCAATCGACACATGGGCCAAGGATCTGAACAGACACTTCTCAGAGAAGGATATACAATCAATCAACAAATACACGAAAAAATGCTCACCATCTCTAGCAATAAGAGAAATGCAAATTAAAACACTCTAAGATACCATCTCACTCCAGTAAGAATGGCAGCCATTATGAACTCAAACAACAACAAGTGCTGGCGAGGGTGTGGGGAAAAGGGTACACTTGTACATTGCTGGTGGGACTGCAAATTGGTGCAGCCAATTTGGAAAGCAGTATGGAGATTCCTTGGAAAGCTGGGAATGGAACCACCATTCGACCCAGCTATTCCCCTTCTCGGACTATTCCCAAAAGACCTAAAAAGACCATACTACAGAGTTACAGCTACATCAATGTTCATAGCAGCATCATTCACTATAGCTAGACTGTGGAACCAACCTGGATGTCCTTTAATAGATCAATGAATTAAAAAAATTGGCATTTATACACAATGGAATATTACTTTTCACTAAAAAATAACAAAATCATGGCATTTGCAGGGAAATGGATGGCATTAGAGTAGATTATGCTGAGTGAAGTTAGCCAATCCCTAAAAAACAAATGCCGAATGTCTTCTTTGATATAAGGGGGGCGACTCAAAAAAGAGCAGGGAGGAAGAGTATGAGAAGAAGATTACCATTAAACAGGGACGAGAGGTGGGAGGGAATGGGAGAGAGAAGGGGAATTGCAGGGAAGATGGAAGAAGACCCCCATTGTTATACAAAATTACATATAAGAGGATGTGAGGGGGAAGGGAAAAAAGAGAGAGAGTGAGAAATGAGTTACAGTAGATGGGGTAGAGAGAGATGATGGTAGGGGAGCGGAGAGGAGGGGGGATAGGAAGGGGATAGGAAGGGCAGCAGAATACAACAGACACTAGTATGGCAGTATGTTTAAACGTGACTGTATAAACAATGTGATCCTGCAATCTGTACACGTGGGAAAAATAAGAATTCATACCCCATTTGAATCAAATGTACATATATGATATGTCAAGATCATTGTAATGTTTGTGCAACTAATAAATAAATAAATAAATAAATAAATAAATAAATAAATAATTCACAGACCTTAATAATTAGAAAGAAAAGTACCAATCAAAAATGGCCAAAAGATTTGAACATTCATTTCACCAAAGAAGATACATAAATATTTCAATAAGCATAGAATAATCCCCACATAATTGGAGAAATTAAAATTATAACCATGTGGAGTTGTTACATTACACCTCCAGAATGATTGAAATGCAAAAGCCAGACCCCACACAGTGTTGAGAAGCAAACAGTTGAACTGAAACTCTCATATACTGCTAGGGGAATACTTAGAAAACCAATATGCTTTTCTTCAAAGGTTGAAAAAAAATCCACCTGTATACATGCAAACACATACACATTGTATAAGGCATTTTTCCAAAAATGAAAAATAAGAAATTAAATATTTGTACAAACTTGTACACAAATACTGGTAACAACTGCACTTAAAATAAAAATAAAATAAAATAAAAAAATAAAAATAAATGAAAGCAAAAGAAATGCCTATCAACAGGTGAGTAGATTCAGAAAGTGTAATATACATGTACAACACAGGCTAGGCAGATTAATGTCTCCCTCAAAGATACAGTTTAATCCCCATTACCTATGAGTATGTTTATTGAAAGTCGAATGGAATATTGCCATTATGATTAGGGGTATGGACCTTGAATCAATCTAATCATGTGTATCCTTATAAAGGGAGAATTCTTCCTGGATGCAGTAAAAACAGAGAAAGGTGTGATGACTAAAGATAGGTCGTCTTGCTGTCCTGAAAGATTGGAGGAAGTGAGCCATCAAGCAACAGAATTCAGAAGGTCTGTAGAATCTGTAAAAAGAAAACATATTTTTTCCCTAGAGACTCCAGAGAAAACAATCCTATACATAGCTTGAGTTTTGCCAGTCAAACATACACTAAACTTCTTACCTCAGACTTGAAAGATAAAAATTTATAATGTTTAAGCTTCCAAGTTTATAGTAATTTGTTATGGCATCCACTTGGCAATAAAAAATTGCTATATGTAGCAATACATATGAATCTCAAAATGATTTTGCAGATTGAAAAGACAGACACAATTCCATCTATATAAAACTCCAAAAATTCAAACTGGTCTTAATTGACAAAGGATATACCATTGATCATTTGGGAACAGGGTAGAAAGGAGGGATATTTTATCATTAGGAGGAATCTCTTGGGATGATAGATGTGTGGTGATGTTTTGACATATTTATGTAACATTGTTTACTCATTGCTTGCTTTCTGTGTATCCCACTAAAATTCATGGTCTATGGCCAAGATTGGCAAATTATGGCTCCCAAGGGAAAAATATGGCTCATAGTCTGTTTATGTATGACCTACAAGCTAAGAAGGATTTTTGTATTTATAAGGAGATATAAAACAAAAAAGAAGAAGAATATACAACAGAAAGTATATGGACCTCAAAAAGCCTAATATTTACTACCTAGCCTGTTATAGAAAGTTTCCCAATCCATATCCTATCTGGTAAGGTATTTGGTTTAGTATGGTAAACCGAAGAACAATGTTTGACATGTAAAAGGTGAAATTTTAACCCATTAAATCCAAATTTTTCAATTCTGTGAATATAATAAATATTCAAATATTGTTTCGAAGTTGCCACAAGTGATGTGTTTATTTGTTGCATAATTTAGCTTCATATAGGTGTTCCACAACTGGGATAATGGACACAATGGGTTACTGTGTGCATGTAAGTGTATGCATAATGATTGAGAGCAGGAACAGGGGAAACTACTCCAAGATGACTGCTTAACAATACAAAAGATAGCCAGGCGTGATGGCACACGCCTGTAATCCCAGCAGTTGGGAGGTTGAGGCAGGAGGATTGTGTTTTTCAAAGCCAGCCTTAGCAAAAGTGAGGCACTAAGCACCTCAGTGAGACCCTGTTTCTGAATAAAATACAAAATAGGGCTGGAGATGTGGCTCAGTGATCAAGTGCACCTGAGTTCAATCCTTGGAACCCCTCCCCCAAATTATTTTATCAGTATTAGACAGAAATTAACATTACAAAATACAAAATTCTTCTGGGTAAATTTGTTCAGTGACTGGTTTTCCATGAACCATGCTTATTTAGTAGACACATTGAGTAAAGACTTGCAAAAGTGTTGAATAAAATAGTTTCTGCTGGTTATTCATGTCATTTCAAAATATCACCAATACCAAACAGAATTGTCTTCATTCACCATCACCTATATAGAGCAGTGTGAAATGTGTTCTTATCAAGGAAAATAAAATATTATATATCATATTATACATGTAAATAGATATATTATCTTTGTGATCTAGAGATATATGCCTATGATTAATACAAAGTTGACATCAAAGTGGCACTTCTTTCAGGGGGAGAGAAGGTCATTATTAATCATTCAAAGTTTTTACATAATCAAGGAAAAAAAGGAAATATAAACCAAAAGAGAAAAATACACAAAATTAAAAAAGTAATTAAATGGCTAAGGCTGATTTTATCACTTTTTATTATCATAGTTTAATTCAAGTAAATCTTTTAGACCAGTCAAAATTATTTGCTTTAATATTACAGTAATTACATTTAGAAATGTCCAGACAAATCTAAAATGTGGACAATCCTGTGAGTTTACTTTGATTGTAGGAAAAGAGCATTTCTTATCACTACAGAAACCTGGCCAGGCTTCAGATACCGACTCTTCAGCTTGGACATAGCTGCTTTCATTTCTTTGTTCCTCAGAGTGTAGATAACAGGGTTTAGGATAGGAGTGAAGATGGTGTAGAACACAGCAAGCACCTTGTCAACTGAGTAACCACTGAAGGGCCACACATAGATAAAAATGCAGGGTCCAAAAAAGAGTATGACCACAGTGATGTGAGCAGTCAGCGTGGAGCGGGCCTTGGCCATGCTAGCAGAGGAGTGGCTCCTGACTGTGATAAGAATCACAGTGTAGGACACCACCAAGAGGAGAAAGGAGCTCAATGAAAGAAAGCCACTGTCTGCAACTATTAGTAAGCTGATCACATAAGTGTCTCTACAGGCTAGCTTGGTCACTAGAGGCAGGTCACAGAAAAAACTGTCAACCTGATTAGGGCCACAAAAAGGCAATTTAACAGTAAATGCCAGCTGGCTAGTTGTATGGATGAAGCCCACAGACCATGGAATGAGAACAAGAATTATACAAACACGGCGGCTCATGATGGTCATGTAATGCAGAGGCTTGCAGATGGCAACATAGCGGTCATAGGCCATGGATACAAGGATAACCATTTCACTGCCAGCAAAGAGATGAACACAGAAAATCTGAGTCAGGCAGGCTTCAAAAGAAATAGTCTTGCGCTCAACCAGTAAGTCTGCAATCATTTTGGGGGTAGCAAAAGAAGCAACACATATGTCTATGAAAGAGAGGTTTGCAAGCAGAAAGTACATGGGGGTGTGAAGGCGGGAATCCGAGGTCACCGTGAGGATGATGAGAAAGTTGCCCAGCAGAATTGCAAGGTAGAGCAGTGAGAAGATGAGAAACAAGACAGGCTGTAGCTCCTTGGAACTGGAGAGTCCCAGCAACACAAATTCTGTCACCCGAGAATGATTCATTTTCATTGGAAAAGCTTGTATCTACCTACAGGAGCAGGAGACAAATAGAGTCTGGTTGGTGAATTGAGCATAGATACACCATCCTAATTTTGCCTCAGTCAATAAGAATTCTATTTTTTATTCAATTGTATATATTGTGTTTGCAGGCCTCTCACAGCAAATAGCTCTGAAGCACTCAAAATAAAATGAATAGATCCAGAATAAGATAAAAATTCAAAACTCTTCAGGAAAAAGAGGATGGTGGTCTGGCAGTTAGAAGAGAACTCCAACCAATTGATTCATTGAATTATAAAATTGAAGAAGTTCAATCAGTGAATTGATGAATGAAAATGGCTTCAGACAGGTTGTTTGCCATCACAGAATCCCAACCTTTAATCTACAAAGACAAAAACGTATCATTTTTTTATCCCATCAAATAAGAACTCTGAAAAATTATGAGTTCTACCAAAGACAAATACAACTTTATAAAATTAACACTTTCACATTACATTAAAACCAAAAGTATAAATTCAAAATTATATCATTTAAATAAGCAAGATAAATTCATGATTCCGGAAATTAGTGGTTATTCTTCACTGCTAAATGAAGGAGACAGAGAGGCTCAGGAACTTTTGGGGTGCTGGTAGTGACCTTCTTGATGTGATTGACACTTACCTTTGCTTTTTTAGGATACACCAAGGAGAGTAGTTATTGTTGCCGCTCTCTCATGGGTTCTAAAGAACAGCTGCTATGGGCTGGGGATATGGCTCAAGCAGTAGTGCCCTCGCCTGGCATGCGTGCAGCGCTGGGTTCGATCCTCAGCACCAAATTAAAAAAGTAAAATAAAGATGTTGTGTCCACCAAAAACTAAAAAATAAATATTAAAAAATTCTCTCTCTCTCTTTAAAAAAAAGAAAAGAAAAAGAACAGGTGCTATAACACATGAAGATCTCTTATCTCCTTAATATGGTTGTTTGGGAATTGGTTTCTTCAGAAGCTCTCCTTCCACAACTTGGTAGTAATAGAAATATTATTTAAGTGTTTAATAGTTGAGATTTGTTTACTAAAAAATTTCCATTCTTGAAGTTTCCCCCCTGATGCTAAATACCTATGAGTGTGATAAGAAGAAAGCCAAGTGCCTCTCTTTCCTCCAAAGTAATATCTGATATCATTAATGATAAAAATTTATGTAAACATCTTCCCCCTTTTGCCACTGGCAGGGTTAGTCAATGTGGACAGATATCTTACATCAAGGCTTTTGTGTTTTCAAGTTTAAAATGAAGATGAGATGTTGGGCAACCAAACTATATAAGTTAATTCTTTTGACATTAATTCACTATGTGACAACTTAAGCGTCACCTTTTCTCAGAGTTCTGTGCTGCATGCTGCTTTTAAAACAATTAGAGTTTAAACTGTCACCCTGAACACTGTCCATAGATTTTAACTGTGTTCTTTTGGAACAGGTGATGAGCCTTTTTGTCCTTACTTCCTGACCAGCATGGTCCTTACTAGATGAAACAAGAATTGATTTCCTACTTAGTAATAACAACAGTCCTTCTATACCCAATAAAAGCCCTGTGCCACAGTGAATTATAAATCTAATGGGAAAATATTCTGGGTTAAAATTGAAGCTGCGTTATCAAGCAGATGCATGGAATTGAGCAACTCCTTTAACCTTTCAAAGCACATTGTCTGCAGGCATAAAATTGAGACTATGATTGCCCTTAAAGAGACACAAAAAGTGTTTTCCTAGAAAATAATATAGATGAAATATCTTATCACAGGTAATAGATGCAAACACTCTCAATGTACTATTTCACCTCAGAATAAGTACTTTGTTTCTGATAATTATACTTTCTCAAAGATGATGTTGTCTGACTTACAGAAGACTCAATTCCCCATTATTAGATCAGCTAACATAAAGTTTGTTTCATTTCTTATAATAATTTAGAGATAATTAATAAAATCCTTCAGGATTTCCTAAGTTACTCTCAGGTTTCAAGTATACTTAAGTCCTATAAAATCACCCTCTCCCACCTATCTGTGTCTCTAAAGTGGTATTTCTGGTGCGTCAAGTAAAGTAGGGATGTGTTTAATTGTGGATCCCATGAAAATCTACCAGTTCAAAGTTAGAGACTTCAGAAACTTTCTCACCTGGCTAATCCCACCATTTCACCTTCCCTCCCCATCCATTGCATTTGTGACGGACTAGTCACCAGTACTGATACATTAGCCCTTATAGAGATACTGACAAAATGCTTCCACTTATCCAAGAAAAAGGGATGGTATCCAAAAATTTTTTTATTCCATGGTCATAAAACTTGTAAAGAATTTAATTCCTGTGCACAGGGTGCCAGGAAAGACATTGATATAACCCTTAAGATATAAGCAAGAAAATACTTATTTTTGAAGAGGGAAATATATACAGGCTTTGGGTCTCAGGATGAGCTGTGTTCAAGGAGCTGTGACAGGGCTGGATGCAGTGATCTAAGAAAGAACCAGAGTTCCCAGGAATCTGAAAGATGGAAGAGAATTGGGGTTGGCATGAAGTTTTCCTCTGAATTTTGAAGATAAAATTTCAAATAGCAAATCAATTATATGTAAAGTGATGGAAAAAAAATGTAAAATAAAACAGGGAAATTCTTCCTGGTTTATCAAAGAAATGCAGGCCTCAATCACTTTTTAGTGTCAGGTGTTTGGACAACAGCTAATAGACTGTATGAATACAAAACTTGAGTAGAGTAAGAAAAAAGTGAGAGATGAGTGACTCTCTATTTTCTCTTCTGACTGAGTAAAAAGCCAGGAAGACACATGTTTCTCCTTGTCCATGCCTCATACTCTCCAAACTGCCAAGAGAACAACTCTTTGGAATCCTCTGGATAGAGTAAAAGGCACTGAACACAAGTGTATCCCTTCAGCTCTCTGGAGCATCATTGTCCTCAGCAAAAGACAAACGGAAAAACAGCAGTGGATTAGAAGCTATTTGGAGATTTAGTGTCAATAAATTGTAGTTGAGTGTTGATACATGTGTGCATAGGGGAGTGGATTGGAGGGGTGGTTTGGGGAAAAGCTGAAGGAGAGAGACAAAATATTCTGAGTGTTTATTTGATAACAGACAAATTGGTATTATCATTTATTATTCTATTATCTCTGAAAAACTTTTCCCAATTTCTTACAATATCTATCATTCTAATAAATAATTTAAAATAAGGTTTTTGTATGTTGGTCATCAAAATGAAAGAAATAACAAAAAATTCTCTCCACATTGATTTCCTATCTATTAATATAAATATTATAGATCAGATCAATTTATTTCATTTTCTTCTTAAGAATAATGGTTTATAATTCATACTAAGAAAAAAAATATTAGTAGTCCAGTTGCTAGCATAGGAAATAAGTATAGATTATTCCAAAACATATTTTCATTTCTAAACTTTGAAATGAAAAAGCAGCTACACATGAGAACATTTGGAAATCAGAATTCAGTCAGATTATCTTAGACTCTCCATAGAATATCTAGCAGCTTCTCGGTTACCTAATTATTAAGTCACTGTCAGTGTACATCAAACATGGAGTGTTTTCAGAATTCAAAATACATCTTAAGAGAATCTTTCATTTCTTGGTAAAGATGAAGTTTGATATCTAGCAAAATAATCTTACATTATCATCAACCTCAAATATGATAATAGACAATAAAAATATAAGTATATATAATTGTTCTTTTCCATAAGTTATAAAACTTGCTTTCCTGGAAGACTAGAAGCAAATGGCAATAAATGTCATCCCCCTGATCTTACTAGACTTAGAATATCATTCCCTGTCTTCATTCTACCAGAATTTAGTAATAGATAAAAAGTTTAGCAAGTGCCTAAATACCCACTGAATAGAAAGCACTAACAGGTAGAGAAGGGACAAAGTGCAGTTGTAACACAGTTTTCTCAGATTCTAAACACATCCTATCAGGGTTACTCCTCACCCAGTGCAGTAGAAGACTCCTATAGACAGAGAAGTAGAAAACAGAACTTTACCTTTTCCAGATGGAGTTTCCAGTGATCTCCTCTTGACCAAATTCTGCTGTTAATTTACACTTCCTTAATTACTTTTGTATTCAGAATAAATGCTGTACGTCCAAAATGAAAAGTGAACACTTATACAATTATACAATCTAGTAAATCTCCTAGTCTTTATATCTTTAACTCTTCCAAACTTCCATTCACTAGGGAATTTCTATAATGAATGAATTTTCGTATGCTCTTGACCTGATGCATTTTAATTTGGTCTCCTGCACTAAGGTTTGCTACAGTAATCCTTCACATCCTGCCAGTGAGGACTGAGTTCCTCTTTGATGTAAACTACAAATGCAGTACACAAAGTCAATGTGATGTAAAGCCTTACAATATGATGCCAGAAAACGAATTTTATTGGAGAAATGAGAAATTCCTTGCAGTGGGAGTAATTACAGATAATAATTTTTTTCAGATTTAAAAATATATTTTACCAACTAGTTGGTAAATCTGAAAGCAAAATATTAGTTGAATCCACTACAACTAGGTGTGTAAAGAATTTCTGAGCCTTAAATTTTTGTCATTAAACAGTTATCCAATCCTGTGAGTGATCATCAAGCCCCATAGTGGTTTCTTCCAATTACTATTTCACACCAGTAAAATCTATTGTTAAAGTGCTCAACTAGTATTGCAATTTGTAGTTTAATAGAACAAAAATCTACTTCTTCAACATGATGGCCTTTCAAATATTTTAAGATACTCTCATTTATTTTCCAATACAAATATTCTATTGCCTTAGCAACATCAACAGTTTTTTTAAAGTACATTTTTTATAATATTTTTTATGTTCTGTGTTTCTCAGTCTGGAAGTTCAACTACAACTTGTAATTAATCAACTATAAAGAAAGTAAGGATTGGATTCTTTTCCCTCAGCAAATTCAACTCTTTGTATATTCTCTAATAAGGTCCATATACACAAGGAAACAAATGCAAGTGTGTTCATTACAACATTTTCTTGAACAAAAGAAGAGATAATAGGAACAATCTATGTTGGAGTTTTCAAACAACTTACAATATTCACTGCAATAAAATCTTCCACAATGATTGCAATTAATAATTAATTAATATTAGATTTCATGTGTGAACACTTTGAAATTTTGAAAAACAATATTGAAGAATGAAATAAATTGAAAAATACCCAAATTTTTTAGTAAACATCAAGTATGGATATACTTCTATAAAATAAAATTTAAACACTATCTGAGTAATAAAAATAAATTAAAAGTAATATAAGAGGAGGAGCTACAGAAAATGTCAAGAATTGATGATAGGTATGACCACAGTATCAACCATATGACATATATTTTTGAAGATCTAAAGCAGCCATGGTAAAAGGCCAATATTTGCTTTATATGGGAGTAAATATGGGAAAGTATTAGAGATTTTTACCCTATTTGTTTGTATTTATCTAGAATTCTTAAAACTAAAGGTGACTCCCATAGCATTCTGTATGATACAAAGTTAGTGGATAGATGACTCCATGCATGTGAAAGCCCAGGACAAATCCATCACAAATATCCAACTTGAATGGTGAAGTTAATCAAACTAACAAACACACAAACAAGCAAAACACCAAGCAGAATGACAGGGCTTCTCAGCTGGGATGCAAAATATGACACAATCAAATCTAATTGTTAAAAATGTCTGTCACTGGTGATGTCATCAAAATATCTTAATAAAAGATCCCCATCCCACATCTCCTCACAGAAACAAACATTTAGCAGCCATTCACAAATAAATAAATAAATAAATAAATAAATAAATAAACAAATAAATAAATAAAAATAAAAATAAAATAAAATAAAATAAAAATTTTTAATAAAGAGCTTTTTGTTGGGGTTTGGGATCAAGTAGAATTTTAGAATTTTCTGAAATCCTGGTAAATCCAAGTTTGAGAAAGTTCACTTTGAGGAGATACCCATGCACTTGTTGCATTTCTAGTGGTTATAGTCCTTGCTGTGGACTTGAAAGAGCCCCAGCAACTTAGGAGAACTACTCCTTTCCCACTTCTTTGCAATTCTACTAACAGCCTGCTCTGCCAAGGGACTAGAAGGAGTTTTACCCATTTGTGTTCACATTAACAATGCCCAACAAACTGATGGAATCAAATATCTGCTTGTGATAAAACAAATACTCAAAAAGTTCTCAGCATATTAGGCACACAATAAAGGGCACATTTTAAAAACAAAAAGTTAACATATTTAATGGTAAAAAGTGAAAAAAAATTCTTTTAAGATCAGGAGCATGACAAGAGTGCCCATCCTCATCACTTTTATTCAACATAATACTGAAATACTTAGAGAAATTAGGCAAGAAAAAGAAATAATATGAATCCAAATCAGAAAGGAAAAAGTTAGACTATTTCTATTTGAAAATGATCTTATATAAAGAGTCCTAAAGTATCTACCAACAATTGTTAGAATTAATAAATAAATTCAGTAAGTTTTAAGACAAAAATTAGCATGCAAAAAGCAATAATAATTTTATATACCAACATTGAATTATCCAAAAGAGAAAGGAAGAAAACAGTTTTACTTGTGAGCTTCATAAAACACTTATGAATAAATTTAACTGAGGACAAGAAAGATCTGTACACTAAAACTATAAAAGGTGATGAGAGAAATTTAAAAATACACAAATAAGTGGAAAGACACCTCATGTTCATGAAGTGCATCATACTATCATTCATACTATCCAAAGCAATCTAAGATCCTGTACAATTACTATCAAAATCCCAGTGTTTGTTTTTACAGAAATAGAAAAAAATCCTAAAAGTCATACCAAAAATCAAACCAAACCAAACCAAACAAACAATTCAGTGTGGCTAAAACAAGCTCCAGCAAAAAGAAAGTTGAAGCTTCACACAACCTGATTTCAAAATATGCTACAAATTCATGGTTATCAAAACAGCATGGTATCAATATAAAAACAGACTCATTGATCAAAGAAACACAACAGAGAGCCTATAAATAAACCCACATTTTTTATTATTTTTTCATGTCAAAAAAGCTTTATTAAGTGTAAAGTTATATATGCATTCAAAAGTGGTCTCTTTGTATTTGATTTTATTTTTTAAAATACACTACTGCAGAATGCATTATAATTTTAATATATAATATATATATATAATATATATATATATATATATATATATATATATATATAATATATAATATATAATAACCTTAAACACCCATTGATGAGAATGTACATTGCTACAGACCTAATGGAGAACAATGTTAAACTGGAGCTTTATCAAGAATTTCAAAATAGAACTACCAGATGATCTTCCAATCAACTTCTGGCTACAAATGAAAGGAAGGAAGTCAGCTCCTTATGTTCACTGCAGCATTATTCACAAAAGTCAAGATACAGAAACAAGCTAAGTGTTTATTAATGAATGAACAGGTAAAGAACACATATATTGGAATAATATTCAGTCATCAGGAAGAAGAAAGTCTTGACACTTATGAAAACATGTATGAAACTGAGAGACATTATTCTAAGTTAGAATAAACCAGATACAGAAAGACATATAATAGCACATGAACTCAACTATATGTGGAATCTTTAAAACGTGAGTCACATTAGCAGAGTGCAGAACAGTGGTTTCCAGGAGTAATAGGGTGGGGAAAATGAGGAAATGTTGGTCAAAAATGCAAGGTTTTGCTTCTGGAAGTCTAATACACAGAATAGTACCTCATGCTAATAACTGCACACTTAAAAATCTCTTTGAAAATAGATCTTAAGAGTTCTTTCCACACACAAAGGTAACTATTCTCAATCATCCTGACTATGGTCAGCATTTTACAATATGTCTTGTATCAAAGCATCACATTGCATAACTCAAATATGAAAAAATTATCTCAATTTTATCTCAATAAAGCTGAAAAGATAAGTATAACTGCACTGAAATATGTGAGGGTGGCGGGAAGCAGCTGCCCCATGTAACTGAAGAATTCGGATATAATTGGAAAGGTGAAGGTTATGTGTACACTAACATTTTGTAAAGGTTGACAAATTTGTTTCTAGTGCAGTTCAAGGTGTACCACTGTAAAGCTATTTTCATGTATGCTGCAATTAGAAAAATATGTAAATAGATGACAAAGTGTAGGAAAATATTTCACTGCTCTTCAGGAAAATTACAGATACAAAAGAAAGGATGTAAAATAAAGACATGGTACTAGATTAGTCAGAGACATCAGTATTAACTCATGTTGAGCCTCATACAAACACCCATGGATAGGTAAAGAAGAATAATAGACTTGTGGGTATACATTTTACACTGCCAGAAATTAGAGTTTGTTCTGTGACCACAATAGTCTTACCCTAGAAATACAACTAAATAAATAAAATATCTGGAAAATCCTCATGAACAAGGAAAAAAGAATAAAAGTACTTATTAAAGGACAAAGAAAACAAGTAGAAATGGAAATTTGTAAATACTATAACACAAATAATAATAAAAATACCATCTATTAAAATTTTGAAAAGTAGCCAAAATAAAAATGTGAACCTTAATTATAAAACAAATGCTCTATAAAGGTTTCCTCTAATAGAAAATCACCTGAAATAGTCTTGAACTGCATCTGGGATACTGTGTTTGAGTAGGTGTTTGATTTGGGAAAATAGTGTATTGGGGACAGCATCCGAATAATAGAAACTGAGGGAGTTGATAAAATGCAATATAAAAGATGAAATCCTATAAACAGTTTTTTAATGATCTGGTTACCACCAGAACTGAGATTCAGTGTTCCTAGAATATTCTTTAATCAACCGTGTAGGTGTGCCCCCATAAGGCTCTGAAATATTGACCCACTATATGCCAATATCCACTAATTCAGGGTTTTCTATAAGGGTGTAAACCTTCCCAGTTTTGACTGCTTCTGGGTAATGAGCAGAATTCCCTGGGTTTGGAATAAGCATTTGGTAAAGTGAACCACAGTCCATGATGGAGAACATTGGCTACCTGCACAGATCTGTCCACTATGTTGAAAACAGGCAAAGCAAAAGGTATAGTGGAATGCAGAAAAAATATTTGCTAACTTTTGCATTGTTAAGATATCCTTGTGCTTAGAATAAGTCTACTCTGTCATTAAGTATTGTAGAAGGTGATTGATCATATAATTTAAAAAATTTTATTGCAAGAGTGTTGCTGGAATAAATTATAATACAAGTCTGCAACTAATTAAAGTCATAATTCAAATTGATTCCTTCCTTCCTTCAACATTCATGTTAGATTTTTCTTCATCCTAGTTTGCTGCAGTCCGGCTGCAGCAAAATAACCGGGGGGGTGACGAACAACTTGTGTAGATTGATACAGCAGGAGAGGGAGCCGTTTATTGTAGGACAACAGAGGTATTTATACATTTTGCACAGCTTATCTTAATTAGCATAAACTAGATACATCAGTCAACCAATAAGGAATCTCCACACTTAATGGCTCGCTTTTGTTACTTCTCAAACCACTCCCTCTGGCATTTTGCCAAGCACCATCCAGACTTGTTTACGAACTCTAACATTCCCCTGGCAAAATGCCAGGTGTTATTTTGACTTGTTTACAGACTCTAACACTAGTTCAGTCATTCGGTTTATCCTGTTGATTACATGGTTGAGTAGCTCAAACCTTTGTTATTGAGGCATGGTCAGTGCAAATTGTCAAAACCAATTGCTTCCTATTTTACAGGGCACAGAAACACCAAAAGACACTCCAGTGAATTCATTAAATTTCAGTCATACTCTTTTCCTTCCCAATTTTAGTTTTTCATGAAAATTGTGCATTCTAATTTTAACAATAGAGGGCCTCCTTATTTATCTACTTATTAATTCATTCAGTTTTACTTATTATCCAAAGATATCCAAGACGAACACAGCTCATCTTGAGTGCAAACCACCCTGCAGCCTCTTAGAATCTGTTTTTCAAACATTGTATGTGATCTTCTATAAAATGCGGGGCTTTCCTCTAGAACAATAACCATTAACATTGTTCCTCATCTCCTTCTTGATCATGTTCTTATTTTTCACAAATATCTCCATTTAATTGAATTATCTTCTATACATAGAGCATTCCATTAGCAAAAGGCAAGGAATCTTTTTTTACTGAACAATGGACTTGATGCAGGGATCCTCTGAATTAACCATCCTATGAGTGACCCCAATACCTGTAATACAGATGTATTCACAAGTATATGACAGAAAGAAGACAACAACATAGCTCAGAAAGACAGTAGCTACTCATTACTGTTGTTCCAATAAAAAAAAAAAAACTGTTTTAGAAAATGTACTCCCTTCTGCACACAGAGCAAAAATCACCCTATTGATTAAAATATGAACAATTCAAGTTTCACCCATACAAGGCTCAAAGTATTTACATTTTAGTAAACCTTATTGTTGACTTGAAAACCAATAACACTTTACTTAAAAACCATTTCAAATTTTAAAATATGAGTCAAAGAAAGTCAATGAAGAACTAAAAACACAACAGAAAGATGATTAAATTTGATAAAATTTATTATACTTTTATTATCATAATTAAACTATAATTTAAATTAATCAGCTCTACAGGTTAAAATGATTTACTTTTACATCACGGAAATTTCAGAAAAGGTCAAAACTCCTTCAAGTTTACTTTGATTGTAGGAAAAGAGCATTTCTTATCACTACAGAAACCTGGCCAGGCTTCAGATACCGACTCTTCAGCTTGGACATAGCTGCTTTCATTTCTTTGTTCCTCAGAGTGTAAATAACAGGGTTTAGGATAGGAGTGAAGATGGTGTAGAACACAGCAAGCACCTTGTCAACTGAGTAACCACTGAAGGGCCACACATAGATAAAAATGCAGGGTCCAAAAAAGAGTATGACCACAGTGATGTGAGCAGTCAGCGTGGAGCGGGCCTTGGCCATGCTAGCAGAGGAGTGGCTCCTGACTGTGATAAGAATCACAGTGTAGGACACCACCAAGAGGAGAAAGGAGCTCAATGAAAGAAAGCCACTGTCTGCAACTATTAGTAAGCTGATCACATAAGTGTCTCTACAGGCTAGCTTGGTCACTAGAGGCAGGTCACAGAAAAAACTGTCAACCTGATTAGGGCCACAAAAAGGCAAGTTAACAGTAAATGCCAACTGGCTAGTGGTGTGGATGAAGCCCACAGACCATGAGATGAGAACAAGAATTATACAAACACGGCGGCTCATGATGGTCATGTAATGCAGAGGCTTGCAGATGGCAACATAGCGGTCATAGGCCATGGATACAAGGATAACCATTTCACTGCCAGTGAAGAGGTGAACAAAAAAAATCTGAGCCAGACAGGCATCAAAAGAAATAGTCTTGCGCTCAACCAGTAAGTCTGCAATCATTTTGGGGGTAGCAAAAGAAGCAACACATATGTCTATGAAAGAGAGGTTTGCAAGCAGAAAGTACATGGGGGTGTGAAGGCGGGAATCCGAGGTCACCGTGAGGATGATGAGAAAGTTGCCCAGCAGAATTGCAAGGTAGAGCAGTGAGAAGATGAGAAACAAGACAGGCTGTAGCTCCTTGGAACTGGAGAGTCCCAGCAACACAAATTCTGTCACCCGAGAATGCTTTGTCTCATTCATTGATTTTGGAAAGGACCTATCTTCAGTTACCTGAATAGGAGATAGATAGAGATGGATCAATTAATTAAGTATGATTTCTTTTCCCAGTTATGCTTTCAGTATTCTAATTCTTCTTTATTTTTATAGGCCTATTTTTAAAAAAATCATTAGACATTGTATAGGTAATAGAAAATGCCTCATTAATGTAGTTAAAGTTTAAAAACTGGCAAAGCTTATAGAGGGTGTTGAAAGCCCAATAGTTCTTACCCTCAAAAGGAGTCTAGGGAAAAGGACTAAGCTCAGGAAATATTCTGTTTGTTGATGTGGTTGACAGTTACATCGTAGCTTTCACTTTGTAAAAACTTACGAAGATGCGCACTTGTTTTTTGCACTTTTGAACATACATATTTTTAAAGATTAACCAGGAGGGAAAGAGAGACAACATTGCATTTGTGTAAATAGGTTAGTAGGAGAAATCATTGCCTTGAGGCATTCTATTTTATCTCCTTATCCTTGCATTTATAATTCTATAAACTAGAATACAAAATTCTGACAATACTTAAAGTTTCAGAGCTCCCCAGATCACACTTTATGTGACTTGGGTACTCATGGAGTTCTCCCTATCAAGAAAACTACTATTAGTTCATTTCAACTATTCCCTGAAGATATTAAACTTCTTTATACCCAGTCAATGGTGTTAATAACCATGAATATTTTATTGGGTTATTAATAATATTTTATTTGATTTCGTTAGGCTTTTAAATATTATAGGTGGGAAGGATGAGAACTCATAAGGAATTTAGACTAAGAGAAAAATGATTTTCCTTTCCTCTTCATTTATCCTATGTTCTATTCTGCTTTATGTTATTTTCACTTGTATAAGCTATCTAGAAATTTCTAAAGTTGTACAGAGAATAATAAAAATGAAAAGAAAATTGTAAAAAACATTAGACTTCTTTAATTTGAAAAATCTTCTTTACATCTAAATCAATTTATAGTAGATGTTTTTTATTTTATTGATTTCTGACAACTTGCTATTTTTGACATTAACATTTTCTTAGATCATAACTATGAATTTCCTAGTCTCTCCTTGAGTTTCACCAAAGGTTTTATGCATGAAGACAGGTAATGTGATGAATAATTTTAATTACCATAAATCAAAATCAGAAACTCATCTTATATCTCAAATCTCCAATTTTCTAGAAAATTCACCAAAGAACTAATTTATATATTATCTCATATTATATCCAAATCATGATCTTAGGACTTTTGAAAAGTTTAACAAATGGAATTTGAAGGTATAACAGACTGCGGGAAATTAATACAATGAACTTTGAAGTGCTACTACATTCTTTTATTTTCTTTTTCACCTCTTTCTATATACTCAGGATATCTGACTCTTAGACTCCAAGACATAAATACTGCAATGAACTTTTAAGACAGGAAAGGAAATAATACCCAATACAATCAGCTAATAGGGTTTCACATGCATCTATCAGAAAGAGCAAAGCATTAATCACAGGGAAGGAAAGCTTCTGGTGCTACAACAGAAAGAGTGTAATCAGAGACATTTGTGAGCAAAAAATTTGAGAAAAAAGACATTATCTAATTCTGTGAGAAAGGCATCAAAAATAATTCTTCTTCCAAATCTTTTCTGTTCTTTTGCTGACTGGTTTCTCAGAGTTCCCAGAAAAAGAAAGTACTCTGTTTTCCATGAACAAAAACATTGAACAAATTGATTTAATTAAGAGCTGAGTTTCTTAGCATACAAGACACCAAATAAACTCACAGTGATGTACTCAGTACAGAGCTTTTAGAATAAAAACAAATCCATGATAAAAACCACAGTTATGTCCTTGAGTAGCTGCATGACACTGAGCAGGTCTTTAGCCTTTCATCATCACTTATCATCCTTATGTATTAAATATTTAGATTATTATCATTATATACACACTGAAAATGTTTCTTTAAATATCACATAGGAGAGAATTCTATAATATAACATAATGACTAAGTATATGTAATATTCTTAATAATGTGTTATTTCAGATCAGAATAAATAATGATTTTCTAATAATTTTACACAAGTATGAATAAATTTTGCACAAGAATGAATTTTGGACTAGTCAAGTAAAGACCAATTTTTCATTTCTTGTAGTTTTAGGAGATTAATTAATACATGCTTCCAAGGTTGAATTTTTTTTCCAGGACTTACAACTCAGCTATTACAACTGGCAGGTGAAGTGAAGTGAGTAAAAGTACTGGACACAAATAATGGTACCTACTCTTTAGGAGAATCTCTCTATTCTAAAAAAAATACTTTTACTTACCTAAAATGAGTATGAAGATATCCTATAATCTATAGTCATTAATGCTTGGGAAGAGCTTGGTTGTTACTCCCACATCTCCTTAGAAATCAGACCTAGTGCTGTGGAGATAAGTAATAAAGTTTACGAGAGAGAGAGAGAGAGAGAGAGAGAAGGAAATAGATTCAGGGTGCCTGTAGCAAAAATGAGTTTTCCAGGAGGTAAAATAGGACTATATGCTGTATTCTAACCTAATACCCAAGAAACTTATGGAACACACAGAGAAGCCAGAACTCTGAAAGAAAGAAGGAGAATAAAAGGAAGAAATGAAACATTTTGAAAACAAATATTTTGTTTCACCATTTTGCAAAGGATTTAATCTAACTATAGCTATATTGCTTCTGTTTGCAATATCAGTAAATTAGATTACAAGAAAAAAAGGGAAACCTCTAGAAATTAAATCACATGTCACCAAGATTCACATTGAAAAGGACCATTTCTTGGTCTCAACTGTAGCTTTACATGTGAAGTATGTACTCACATGTGCTAGGAAAATGCTACCTTCCAAATTAACTTCATCTGACTGGTCCAGAAGCAATGCTGCTATTCCTGTCTTTGATCTTAAAATGTCAGCACCTACTAGGAAACACAAAGTTTCTCAGAAGCCTCTCAGTGGGGAACAGAAGAGGGAATCCATGCCTGTCCAGTCTTCAGTCCTCACTCTTCACACTCAGAGCATCAATATCTTCAGTACACAGATATAAGGAAAGCCATCACAAAGATTAGACACTAATTAGGCCTTTGACGTCACTGGACTGTAGTGACCAAGAGACCTAGAGGAGAGTTGTGGTAGTAGAAATTACCTTCATTAGGGATAATTACCTTTGAGAGTTTGTTTGCTCATGAGAAGTATAGTGCATTATCTTGAGGATTTCACAACTGGACCAAGCAGCAGGACTAGTGGAAATGCTTTATCCTGCTAGGGAACATTTAACAAGGCAGAAAGGATAATGATGAATAATTTTATTGGCTAGTCCTTTCTGCTTCAGGACAAACATAGAAAAGCAGTAGTGAGAATGTTTTGAAAATCAATGTGAGTGCATCCATATAGTATGTCAATTTTAGTTCTTTTGGATAAATACCAAGGAGAAAGATAGCTGATCCATTCTTAGCATTTTGAGGAAGCTCCATACTGTGTTTCAGAGTGTTTGTACTAATTTGCAGTCCCACCAACAATGCATGAGTGTAGCTTTTTTCCCCACATCCTTGTCAACATTTGTTATTACTTGCATTCTTGGTAAATGCTATTCTGACTAGAAATAAATGAAATCTCAAAGTACTTTGATTTGCATTTCCCTGATTTTTAGAGATGTTGAACAATTTTTCATATATTTATTGAACATTTTTATTTCTTCATTAGAGAAGTGTCTATTCAGATATTTTTCCCATTTGTTAATTGGATTAATTTTTTTTGGGGGGGAGGTTAAGTTTTTTGTGTTCTTTATACCTTCTGGATATTAATCTCCTATCCAAGGAGCAGGTGGCAAAGATCTTCTCCCATGATGTAGGCTGTTTTTGTGCTCTTACTTCTTTCCTTTGCTATGCAAAAGCTTTTTAATTTCATGCCAACACAATTATTGATTCTTGGTTTTATCTCTTGTGCTTTAGGATTACTGTTAAGGAAGCTGAGGCTGTGTCAATCAATATTTATAGCAGTTCACAATTCACAAGAGCCAAGCTGCAGAACCAGCCTAGGTGCCTGTTAACAAATAGATGGATAGAGAAAATGTGGTATTTATGCACAATGGAATTTTCCTCAACTCTAGGAAAATCAAAATATGGCATTTGCTGATAAATGGATGGAACTGAAGACCATAATGCTAAATGAAACAAGCCAGACTCAGAATGTCAAGGATAAAATATTTCCTCTTATATGCAGAAGCTATACCAAAATAAGGATTGAAAATAAAAAAGGTGCAAGTTGTCCCTCACTGGGAGTCTCAGGGGCTGGGTACACAGGGGTGGTCTTTGCCACCTCCTTCTGGAAAACTTTTAGGGTATTTTGGCACAAACTTCCCCAAGGGTGGAGGATTCTGGTAAAAATGGAACAAACCCCCAGCTGTTCCAGCCCCTCAGCTCAGCAGCCATCACTTGGCTTTTCATGGGCCAGGCCTCCTTTTCTACCCTCATGCAGAAGTCCCTACCTCAAAGGAGCCTTCAGGGCAGAGAGAGGAAAGTGGTTCCCAGCCTCACTGGGGCTCCATGCCATCTTTGGCCTTTGTTTGAAGATGCCAAGGGCTTACCTCAGTCTCCCCCAAGCTAGGCATAGGGTGGCTTGAGGGAGCCAGAAGCTCTCTCACCTGGGGCTGTCTCCTCACTAAAGCACTTCATTGAAACTGGCCTCTGATGTGGTATGTTTGCTCCCTGCTCTTCCAGAGCACTGAAGTGAGGGCTGCCAGGAAAAGGCTGCAGGGGGGGGGGGTTGGGTGGGGTGGGGGCCAGCTGCCAGGCATTGCATATTGGGATCATAGAGGGTGGTGCCAGCCCCAGACTTGGTTTTGTAATGATTTGTAAAGGAATCAACACCTGAGCTTAAAAAAAAAGTGCAGGGAATTCTAAGAAAATAGTAAAAGCAGAGGTGGAGCAGAGAAAGAGGTTGAGGGGGAGAAGGAGGGACAGGAAAAGGGCGTAATGAATCTGCCCAAACTTTCCTATGTACATATATGAATATACCACAGTGAATTTCACCTTTATGTAGATTAATTATGCACTCATGTTAAAACCATAAATAAATAAATAGAAGAAAGATCAGTAGAGTAAGAAAAAAGGAATGGGGGAGGGAGGAGGGAAAGGAAAGGGGACGCTCCAGTGAATGAATTGGAGCAAATTATATTGCATGCTCATATAATATGTCAGAATGAACCCCAATATTGTGTATAACTAAAATTAATAAAAAAGGAAAAGTAATCCGTGAGAAGTCATTACGTAATCCTATGTACTACACAGCAGAAGAAAAACCTTGGCATTTTGTCAGCTTCAGAACAGCCACATACTTAGTTTCCAAGACAAGAATTCTGGGATAGGGCAGTGGGATCTATTTACAATCCAAACTGCAGCCTCCAGAATAGATTCTAGTAAAGGGACTGAATGATTTTGCAGGAATTTTAATTTCCTAGTTCAAATTCTTAGAAAAAAATGCTGTTAAGTGAAACTCAGATTTTTTTTCCTCCTCTAAGTTTAGTCTTTATTTAAGAACAAAATATAAAGGACCTCAAAATGAAAAAAGTCCTTCTTATAATCTCAGAATTGAAATGTTGGTATGACTACTAGCTAAGGTGAAAGAGTTCTGAATGCTTAATTGTAGGACCCAGATTGTACTATTGAGTTTAGAGCCACATCCTCTAATTCCTTGTCCAGTGTCCTTTGTGTTCAATTGTGTTGTACCTTCCACAGGGTGGAACACAATGAATTTTTGATTAGAGCTAAAATAATTCTTTATCGCTTCCAAGATACATGTCATAATGACATGTAGCATATTTAGCATTTCTAAATATCTTTTGACCAATTTTCCTTCCTTAGTATCTCTTCTTTCTGTTACTCTTGGTGCAGGTAATCTTTAAACATCCATTGTCTGAAATCTATTTTTTTTTACTTGAGATCATCTGTTAATTTTATACATGCAAATCACTTATCTTTATAAAACACGTTTGGGTCAAGGTTGTAGCTCTATGTTTGAGTTCTTGCCTAGCATGTGTGAGTACATGCTTCTTGATTTTGGTTGTTTCAAACAGGAGATTATATCTGATATTTGTTATTCTATTTCTCTGAAAAAAGATTTTTTTCCACATGTCTGTTATCACAAGTATTTTTTACTCTTATATAATTGAGTGTATATATATATATATATATATTTTTTTTTTCCCTTCATTCTTAAGCACCTGCTTTAACTTTGTGTTGTTTTGTTTTGTTTTAGCAGAAGTTTATCAACTTTGAATTTTCTGGGTTTTGTTTGACTTAAAAGTCTTTATTAATAATAATTTACTTTTGTAAGAATGTCTTTCCTGCATCAACATTCATATTGCCTATATGTTATTTCCTTTTAGTCCTTACATGGTGTTATTTATTTCTGTCTTCTGATAAGACATCTTCAATTATTCTTAAACTGGTTCCTCAGCATATGATCTTTCCAAATAAAAATCTATGGCTCTAATCCAGAACTAGGGAACCGTGAATATCACTTATGTTCACAGATTTTAGACTGGTGATTTCAAAATCAAATATTTGTAGGAAAAATAAGCAGTAAGTTTATGATTGCTGTAAAAATTTTTCTTTAGTACAAAATTTCTAGCATCTATTGTGGTATGTGACAGTGTGATTTTATTTTAATTTATCTTGCTTGAGGTTTGTAGGTCTACTAGACTCTTTAGGTTACAACTTTTTTAAATATCAGATTTGAAAACTTTTGGTCAATATTTCTTAAAATATATTTTTCTCTACAATACTTCTTCCCCTGTCCTTTAGAACTCCAATTACATATATGTTATACCAATTGATATATTAAATAACATTAATGAATCTGCTGCTTTCAAGTGTTTGTCTCTGTAATTTTGTTAGAGATTTTATCTTGCTATGTTTTTTTAAATTTACTGAATTTCTGTGGTACCTAATCTGCTATTGACACAATATTTTTAACCCGTATGATTTTATTATTGTTAAGACATTTCATTTTTTACTTCACTAAGTTTATATTTTTCTTTATATCCTTGAGCATAGTTATAACAGTTCTTTTAAAAGTTATTTTCTTCTAGTTTTATTTATCACCTTGGTGATTTCTGAGCACATTTGAGTTGATTTCAAATTCTCCTTGTTATGCTAGGCATGGTAGAGCACACTTGTAACCCCAGCTGATGCAAGAGGATTGCAAGTTTGAGGCCAGCCTGAGCAACTTAGTGAGTCATTGTCTCAAAATAAAATAAAAAGGTCTGTAGATGTTGCTTGCTCAATGATATGGTGCTTTCTTTGGATGCCCTAGACCCTGGGTTCATTCCCAGTACTGCAAAAAAATAAAAATAAAAATAAATATATTCTCCTAATTATGATTCATATTTCTGTTTTGCATTTCTAGTAATTTTGATTGATGGAGAACACTATAAATTTCATATTTATGAAGGCTGAGTTTTCCTCACTCTTCTTCTATCCCTCCCTCCCTTTCTCCTCTTCTTCCTACTTCTCCTTCTCCTTTTTTCTCCTTCCTTCTATTCTCTCCCCTTTCTTCTTTCATAAGTAGTGTTCTTTGTTCAGCCAATCAGTGAAGTCATTTGTAGATAAGTCTAATTATATTAAGTTTTGGGTTTTTGTATTTTAATATTTAGAGTAGAATTTTTAAGCCACTTTATCCCTAGTATTAAGGAATTATCTAGTAATAAGAAATTACCCACAATCTACTAAGGTCTTTGATATTCTCTGACTCATCAAAAACCACAGGCCTCCAATCCCTGAATGAGTCTTTTTTTTGCATCTGACTTCTTTGTCTCATCATGATGCTTTCAATGTTCATCTATGGTATATTGTGCCCCAATACTTCATTCCCTCTTATAGTTGCATAATGTTCCACTCTAAGGAATTACAACATGTTTTAATCCATTAACAGCTGATGAAAATTTGGGTTATTTCTGTGTTTGGTTTATTGATAATAATGCTATTTTCATGTTTGTGTACGTGTTTTTAAGGCAACACACTTTCTCTTCTCTTAGTATGAAATAAAACAACAACAAAAAACCCCTATGACTTCTACTAGGATTAGAATTTCTCAGTCAGAGGTGAAACTTTTTGAAGAACTTTCAAAAGGATTTCCACAGTGACTACACAAATTTACATTCCCACCAGAAATGGATGAGGGATTCAATTTCTCCATATTTTGCCAATATTTGTTGTTTTTCATTAAAATTAGCCATTCTAATGGTTGTGAACTGGTATCTCATTGCAGTTCAGACTTCTATTTCCCTAATGACTGTGATGACAGGCATTATTATGTGTTTGAGGTTACTTTACCTCTTGTTCAGAGAAAGATCTATTCAGATCCAGTGCCCATTTTAAAATTGAGTTATCTTTTGTTATTGATTCATAAGAGTTATTAATGCATTCTGAATACTAGACCCATAATAGCTATAAATTTGCAAATATTTTCTCCCATTTTTTAAGGGAGAAAACACAAGCTGGGGTTAATGGGGGATGAAGGTAGAGAAGCAGGCTGAAGTCTAAACTGGGAGATTGCCAATGCCAGGCGTACATTGAAGGGGGAAATGGGTTTTAATGTTTGGGATACAAAATCTCAGAAAGAGACACCTTATATTTTAGATTCAGTGAGAGACAAGGTTGAAGGTAGGGAGATCAGCTGGGAGATTGTGGTAGGAGTTCAGGCCAAGAGCCTGAAGAAAGCGGGAATGAATTTCAAGGTATCAGGAGGCAACATCAGCATAACTAGGTACCAATATTTGGGGATAAAGTTATGTTTGGATTTGTTGCTTTGTCTGTCAGGTGGACAATTGGATCCAAGCCTGACCTGTAGGGGGTGAGATGGCCAGGGGTTTTTCTAAACATTCTACATTGTGTCATTTGAACCTCAACATTTTCTAATTTTCATATAGTTGAATATCTACTTTTTTCATTTTTTTGTATTTATGTCTTGTATATAAGAGACCATTGCCCAATCCAAGTCACAAATATTTACCTTTATGTCTTGATATATAAAGTTTTCATTTTCATTCATCTCAAAATAGGTTATAATTTTCCTAGTAGTTTCTCCAGTGAACTCTTGGATATTAGGAGTATGTTGTTGTTAGTTTTTTTTATTTCTACATATTTGTTCATTTCTCAAAATTTATCATCTAATTGAACTTTTTCTGCTCATGACATATGACTCACAAAACTTTAGAAGTAATGAAATGAGGTTGCCATTTTAAAGCCAAGTTTTTAAAGGAAATGCCTTTATAGGAAAGCAAATGACTACTCTCAATTGCAGTAATTTACAGCCAATGTGTTTTGATTTTAATCTGGTTAGAGGTGTCAGTACAGCTAAGGAAAGACGATATTCAGCCATGAATGTATGGATAAAAATAGAGGGACTTTCTGAGACAACCAACATAGTTTTTCCCAACACTTTTCAGAGGGGTATTTTCCTGTCAGGCTAGTAGAATCTGGTTAGCTTACACATGTTATTCAAATAACCAAAACTCTTAATCTTAATGAAGATGTACCTAAAGCACCTACTAATAATATGATTTCTAACCTAATTATGATGCTATAACTACTGATTTGTTTTACTATCATCTATGTCAATGTATTTTGACAAATTTCTTTTGAGTTTCTTGAAATTATCAACAAGTTAGGCTGTCTAAATTTTTGAGTCTGCAGGTCTGAACTTAAACTGGGACAACTTAATAACTTAATGTGAGTTATGAAACTTTCTGGTGATTGGACAACTAGATGTCCTGTCCTAATCATTCCATTCAGGACAGCTTTGTACATAGTAAGTATTTTTTTTTCATTAAAATTTTCTCTAATTCCCTTCCTCCTTAATATGCAGTCATGTCCATGAGGCCAGAGATATTCTTTATTCTCCTTTATGTGTGCAAAATATCTGGCATAAATTAAGTGAAAAAAATTGCTGAAATGACTGTGTTGTGTTGCTTTGAATTGAACAAAACAGAATGCTTCTATAGTTAAATTGCAAATTAACATATGTGTTTGTAATATCACTTATATTCTTTACTTGCTCTTTTTTTATTCATTAGTGAACATTTTAATGTTACCCTAATTAATTTGAAAGCTGTCCTGGAACAGGAGATTGACTTTTGTCATTTTATTTAGGACCCTGCATTGCCCCTTAGGATGATTTTCATAAAGTTCATTTTAAAACAACATTAGTTTATTAAAGGAGCACCCAAGGCAGTAATCTCACACATGGATAACTAAATGTAAAAACAAGATTGCATTGTCAGAATGCATTGACCCACCTAAACTGAGACTTAGAGATGAGCAAACACCTTTTCCACCTGCTTCCTACCCATAACTCCAAATATATAATTAAAAAAATAGAACTTACCTGAAAATCAATGTTTGGTATCATAACCTCTTTGTGACACTTAATGCATGTACTTTCATGTTGAACTTTTGTTACTATTTATAGCTGTAGGAAGAGCTGTGTGTTATGAGCTAGAATAATATTTTTTTAGGGTCTTCAAGTCTATTCTAAGTAATAAAAATGAAACACACAATCATGTCTTGAGTCTGAAGCTTACAACTATGAGCTAAAAGTTAACATAGAATACTTCCCTTGGCTTGAATTAAGTAAAGCAGTGATGACAGTGCCAGTTTCTGTGGCTGATAAATGAATATCAATACTGAGCTTATTTCCTTCTCCTGTTCTTTCCATCATTTGCTGACATACTTCTGAAGTCTCAAAGTTTGAGATAAAGAGAAATAGGCAACATATTTTCTTATTACCAGTTTACATGTTTTCTTTGACTAATTTGAATTTTGTACTCTTCAAGAGAAGCTAGCTAAACAAATTCACTATTTGGACATTCTATAGTCATTTTCAATTGATGGTGGGCTTACTATTGATGATGTGAAATTCGTGTGCACGTGGCATACCATTTCTGAAGACAGTGTATAAGTAGTCCTGTGAAAAACTATAGACTTGGTTATATTTATTGATGTTATTTGTTTCAGAGCCAAAGCAGCAAAATTCAGTCCTGTAATTAATATTATACTATTCTATGTGTTTAAAAATTAGGAATAATAAGTAATAAGTATAATAAAGTTCTTACAAGTGTCAATGCCTTATTGCTAAATGTGGACTTTTTGCATCTATTTATAGGAATAAAGTTATTAGCTAAAATAATTATGAACTAAAATGGAGAAAGTGTTAAGAATACCTGCAGAGAAACCTGTAAAGAAGCAGACAAAGCACAGACACACGCACATTTAGAAGCAGGCAGACAAGTGGCGGCTCCTCCCTAACACCATGTTTATTAACTCAAAAAAGGTTACATATTACCCATTACAGTGACTACATTCTAACTAGTATTCCTTTAACCCTGAGTGCTAGCTGAGAGAAGATCCAGGTTAATACAAACACAGAGCCTCTTTCCTCCAAGGACATTAGCATGGAAAGCAGGTAGTGCACCTGCATAGTTATCCTAATAGCTTCAAGGGGAAACTGCTGGGAATTCCAAGCCTGAGAAACAGGGTTTCCTTGTGAAGAACATTGCTATAGTAGCCAGGCATCCCGTGCTTTTGCACAGGAGTTTCCCAGTAGCCAGGAATTCTGTGTCTTTGCAAAGAAAATTCCTAGTTACCAAGCATGTCACAATCTCAAAGTTTGTCAGAGACCCCAATCCCAAACACAGAACTCCCACAAGAAAGCTATATGAGCACTTTTAGAGTCTTCATACAGCCTGGTGTGTCAAAGCAAATTCTATTTTTAATAAAAAAAAAAAATCAAAGCTATGTTCTTCTCTGTGCTACCCAAATTGAGCCACATGTGTTATCTAGTCTTGTTTAATATGAAGCTGATATTAAAATACTACAAAGAATACTTTAATGTCTATAGAAAGGAAAATGATTTAGGAATTTTGATATATGTAGTTGTAGTATATATAATTGTTTAATATATGTAGTTATTTTATTTTATTTATTTTAGGAAAGATAATGTTATATACAGAAGTTTTAGTTAGCTTTTTCATCACTGATGACAAGATTTGACAAGAACAACATAAAGGAGGAAAAGTTTATTTGGAGCTCAGTTCAGAGGTCTCAGTCAACAGATAATTGATTCTATTGCTCTGGGCCTGAGGTAAGGCAGAACATCAGAGAAGAGTGTGGAGGAGGAAAGAGGTCAGAACATGGCAAACAGGAAGCAGAGAGAGTGAGCTTCAGAGAAAATATAAAACCCAAAGGTTTATCCCAGGGGCCTTTCTCTTCTAGTGACACCCTACCTGTCTTCAGTTATATTATCATCGAGTTGGTCCATATCAGTGTATTTATGTACTGATTAGGTTAAGGCTCTCAAAACCCAATCATTTCACCTGTAAACTTCCTTGTATTGTTTCACACCTGAGCTTTTGGGGGATACCTCATACCTAACCCATAACATAGAATATAGGAACTAGTAGCATAATGTGAGATTCTGCACTGCCCTTACCAACTTTTAGACACTTGATTCAGGCTCCAAAACAATTAAAGTCTACTTGTTATAGAAACAATAGTAACAATCATATGTACTGAGTATAAAACCAAGAAGTAGGGATTTGTGATCCTTTCTCACAGTTGTCTAGAAAACCCACTTGGAACCAATATTCTGCTCCTTAGCTTCTTCATGGCTTCCTTAACATCTTTATTCCTCAGAGTGTAAATCATGGGATTAAGGAAAGGAGTGAAGACAGTAAAAAAGACAGAGATAAATTTATCAATTGGAAAGCTTTCAAAGGGCCAGATATAGATAAAGATTAATGGACCAAAGAACAGAACCACAACAGTAATGTGGGCTGACAGGGTGGAAAGTGCCTTGGACATCCCACCAGAGGCTTGGTGATGAACAGTAGCAAGAATGACAGTGTAAGAAATGAGTAAAAGGAGGAAACAGATAAGTGAGAGCAGACCACTGTTGGTGAGTACGAGGATCTCCAAAACATAGGTGTCTAAGCAGGCAAGTTTAATCACTAGGGGAAGGTCGCAGAAAAAATTGTCTACCTTATTGGGTCCACAGAAGGGAAGATCAACTGTGAATGCCAGGTGACTGGCTGAGTGCAGGATGCCAATGGCCCAAGAGACTCCCACCAGAACAGTGCAGACCCTTCGGCTCATGATGGCCAGGTAGTGCAGAGGTCTGCATATAGCAATATATCTATCATAAGCCATGGCAACAAGAAGCACCATTTCACTGCCCCCAAAAACATGCAAGAAAAATATTTGTGACATGCATCCCTGGAAAGTGATGGTCTTACGTTCACTGAGGAAGTCTGCAATCATCTTGGGAGTAGCAAATGTAGCCTGACACACATCAATGAAGGAGAGATTGCTGAGAAGAAAGTACATTGGAGAATGTAAGCGAGAGTCTGTAATTACTGTGAGGATGATAAGGATGTTTCCCAACACTGCAGCCCCATAAAACACAGAGAAGACTATAAAAAGGACAAGTTGGAGTTCCTGAGAGCTGGACAGGCCCAACAAAATGAATTCAGTAACCACTGACTTATTGCTCCATCCATTAACTGAGTCTGGGTTGTTGGAGTTATCTAGAAGAAAAGAAAACAATAATTAATAAGGATAAGCCTCTTGCTACTTATCAAGAGAAATAGAAGATTTGATTCTAATAAATATAAAAATAATATTGTGAGGCTAAAAGACACTGTGTACTCACATTATTGTTAGAAATTGATATTTTATATGAATTATTCTTTATTTTTTTCATTATGGATTGGAATGATAGACAGATAGGTAGCCAGAATTATCTAACAAATAAGTCTATAGGGAAGTAGGGAAGTTGAGATATACCAGGATTTGCAAATGTATTCTAATTATGTTTTTGTAAAAATATACAAAATTCTCAACACCACTTTGAAAGTCACACTTACTCTACTTACACATTCAGATTTTGAATAGTTGAAAATAAGTCTAGTGCCTTCTATAAAGTCTTGGAGAAAGAGAAAATCTAGGCTAAGTATAAGGAGATGGAAGTCATCCCAGTTACTTCAGTAAATGTTATCCGAGAAAAGAATCGAATGTAGCCATGTATTTGAGCATCTGCAGTAACAAGATCAGGAAGAAATTTTAATTTTTAACAAGCTAAATTGGTGTGAGAGACAACATTCACCTTTCTGTGTTAAAATATTTTGAAGTTTACAATAGTGAGTTAGACAATTTAGTATACATTATTTTTAATCAAAAATGGTTGCTTTAGTATCACAGTCATATCTTTTTGATTCTCAAAATGATTTACATTTTGTCTAAGTTGAATTTAATATTCTTTAATTGATCAGACATCTGCTCCTCAAAAATAGGACTAAATGCAATTTTAGTGAGCATGACATATTTGCTAATTAAATTTAATTTAAGTTACTTTGCTAATGATTTTATGAGGTAATCTATATATAATGTTATTTCAATAACAAAATTGCTTCCCCAAACTTATTGAATAGTATCACTGATGTAATTAATTTATTCAACAAATGAATATAGATTCTCTCCTCTGAACCATGCACTCTTAAAAACTCTAAGACAAAGCAAGGGCAAAAAATGAAATAGAAAACTATCACATCTTTATATAGCTTATATTTTAATAATAGCACTGGCAGAGAACATTAAAAATAAATAAGTAAAATAGTATTATATCAATTAATGATAAGCACTAAGGAAACAATCAAGGAGAACAAATGAATATGGACTATACCCAGATTGTCAGAAAACACCTCATTAAGATGTCACACTTCAGACCAAGGACAATGTGATATGAGCCTTGAAGAAATCTACTGCAGACAAACAGAGAAGAAAGCATGTTCAATAATTCATCTATGTGAAATTGGCAGTATTTTGGAAGACTATTATAAATGAATTAAGTGGAAATTTAACTTTTAACCTTACTATAAACTGAATGGAAAAATTGAGCTTTTTGAAAAATATTCTCCCTCATAGGTTTAAATATGTTTATAATTTTAAGAAGCTATAAATTTAGTTTTGAAATGAAAAAGCACCCTAAAATCTAGACTGCCAGTTTTTAAGAATGAAATGTAGGTATAAGATTGCTTTCCAAATTTTGTATACCCCCACCCCCACCACACACAAACACATAGATATGTACATATATATGTATGTATCAATATATACAATTTGAAAACAATTTTATATTTTCATATAAATGCATAATGTTATTCTTACCATTTAAAATAAAATTGAAACAATCTGTTATCCAGGAAATGTCTTTTGAAATTAAATTTTATGACTAGATGTCAGAAGTGGGAAAGAGCTACCTGTCAAAGTTTAGAGTCATACTTGAGAGTTAGATGGTATAGATTATTAGTTCATTCAAATATTGAGACCATGAAAATTATAAAAATCAATTAAGATTTTGGTATTATAGTATCAATTGTACCCTCTAAAATATTTCCCTGTACTGAAGTTTTGTGTATGTAATACCTAATAATAATTGGCAAAATAACATATGTATTAAACCAAAATTTTCTGATATAAAACTATTCTACTTTGTCTACAATTATTATAATTTAATTGACTTCCATTAGTTCTACAAGTGTAGGAAGAATTTCTCTAAAACCACTCCAAATGTATTTTTTTTCATAGTAAGCAATAATTATGTTTGTTATTCACATTTTCATTATCATCCAACATGGAAAGACTTTGAAAATTTCCACAAGATGCCGTTATATATTCAGATGAGAAGATCTGAGTCTGCCAAGCATGGTTGCACACACCTGTAATCTCAGTTACTGGGGAAGTTTAGTTGGGAAGGTCACAATTTCCAAGAAGAGTCTCAGCAACTTCATGAGACCCTGTCTCAAAATAAAATTAAATAAGGACAGAAGTTGTAGCTCAGTGGTGAAGCTCCCCTGGGTTCAATTCACAGTATCCCACTCTCCCAAAAAGGACGATCTTATTTAGCTTCATTTACTCTTTGTGATCATGTTTGTTCATTCATTCTAATTATTGACATCTGCATACTTAAGCACCAGGTCATCAGTAGGAGATATAACAGAGATATAATGATGATTGAAACAGATGGGATTCATAACCTCATGAAATTCACCACATTTCTCTGCAATTTTATTTTCTTGTTTGTGAAAACATGCATTTGAAAGAACTGTGTAAACTGTACAATGATAAATACTAGTTATGTTCATATAATACTCTAGTTGAAAATTACATAATAAAGTATTATTTTCAAACATGCAAAGCTAATCTGAGTGGGAAAACATCCAATTTGGAGAATATTAATGATCTATGAGGTTTTTAAAAAATATTAAAATGTAATATTATGATGAAATTATTTTTCTTTAATAAATCTATAATTTATTGAAACAACAGAAAGCAAATCTGAGAAAAAAGAGAAGTAGATGCTGAAGAGAGGCCTGGTGGGGCTCTTCACAGTTCTCTCTGTATTCACCTGTTGTTACCTCCTGTCATTAGAATTCTTTAAACTGAAAAAGACAAAAAGAAAGTGTAGTAAATTGAAGTCCGAATTATATTCCAAATGGCTATCACCATGAAAGAAAGGAGGACCTCCTTTGATGCTTCATTATCAAATGTACTTCAGATTTCAAGTGCAGAGTTAGTGTCCTGTCTTAGACATCAGAGTAACTTAGGATAATCTTCCTTTGGTCTCTGACTTCAGAAAGTAGTTGCAGGTCTCTATGTAAGCTAGATACAAACTGAATGTGAAACCACCAGCCTTCCATTTAAAGAATTATGACATTCAAATACAATACTTTCTGGACTCAAAAATTAGCTTGGCTAATGTGTCGCGACTTCTTGCCCGCAAGGAAGACGCAACACTCAGGAATCTTCTTTCAGTAGTTTATTTCAGGCCCTTGATAGTTCTTCTTCCCTTTCTCGGATGCCCCTCCCAGCCTTAATAAAGCATCTCAAGCCCCAATGCAAAGCAGCTACGTGGAGCTTTCTCATAGGGTGATGAAAAGTCATGCGCCAACTCTCCCAAATAAGGAGTTGTTTGTCACAGACCACAGTGGAGCCAGCGCCATCTTGTAATGGCGACCATAATTTGCATAAACGGCAGAAGCGGCTCACCACACTAATGAGGAGGTTCAATGAAAAGTATTCAAGTCAAGCGGAAAGAAAGTAATCTAATTGTGTAAGCTTCTCCTTTGCGCCAAATTCTATGTTGTTCAGCTCAGATGGACAAATGCAATGATTGAAAGGTCTTGGTGATAGCGATGTATGTCAGACATGAAAAGAGTCAATGCAAGACATAGAAGAAAGCAAAGACATTTTGGTCATAAATATAACCATATTTATAGGAGGAAATTTTTTTCTTGTTGTTAAATGAAAGTAGATAGAAGCCTTCAGGTATAAGTTAATTGTCTTGCAGTGATATGGGGTTAACAATTACATAAATTATGTGTATTTTTAATGCAAGATAATACAAAGTAATAGAAGCTAGAAAATGTCCTCAATGAGAAAAAGTCAAATTAAAGCATTCTATATTTATTAAATGTTGGAAGAAACGAGCCTCTGCTAATTGGAACTGCCAGTATTTTGTTAGTCAACTACATTCAAAGCACTGTGCTAAACACTTCATGTATTATCTTATTTATCTTACAATCCTATACAGAAGGTATTATTATCAGCTTAACTTTTCAGTAGAAGAAGCCATATTTTAGCAGCATAGTTAGTGTCACAGGGCACACTGCTAGTCAAAGGGGGTTTGCATAATCAACTAATCATATATTTCACCACTATGTATTGTTAACTAAAAACTTCTTGACTGTGAACTTGTGTCCTAGGAAGTCTACCTGGGCCTGCTATTTTATCCCATTCTATTCTCTACCATCATCTCTATTTTTTCTGAACCATATATCAACACTTTCCCCTTATCTACCTACCTCAATGCATCATTTTGGTTAACATAAACAATAATTAAACATAGTTTGATATTTTGTTTCAGATTTCATAATCTCATATACAAAGTCCAAGTTTACATGCTAAGAACCAAGGTTATTTTGACTCTAGTAATAACTTCAGCCCAGAACCCCTTTTAACTCTCTGAATGGTAACAACTGTATTTTGTCTTTCAATGTGATTACATGCTACATACCAGTTTTTAGATATGCCCCAGGGTAACAATAAGCAGGAAAACCTTCTGAAACCCATTTTTCTTACATGAGTCACAAACATAAATACCCATAAACAAGTATTTAAATACTATGCCACACACCCCAAAATCTCAGACAACCAATCCCATGGATTACAACAGACAATTAAAGAACTTTCTTTGTGAAGTTAAGTCATCTTGCTATGGGAGTTATTAACATCATTTGGGTTGTTTTTTCCAAAAACAAGAGGATGAGAATTTTGAAACTGTTCACCTATAATTGCAAGAGAAGACATATATCACAAGGGAGAAATGTAGTGGCCCAGAAGTGTACATCCTCTATGTTTACCTCATTTAACAATCTGCCTCCCTCCTTCACTATCAACCCACATGTCCAGAGACTAAAGGAATCTAATCAGAAGTATAAATATGGCAGTAGACTTTTTTAAAAAAAAAAAAACAGAATTTTATTTTCTCTATTCCTTTACTTATTTTTTTTTCTTTCATGGAGGCATATATGATAATAGTTTTCAAACTCCATACATCACAGTATTCTACCTCTAAAACTCCAATATTTTAATTGTCATTGCTCGCTATATAACAGAATCAGAAAGAAAGTTTTGTTTACCCTAAGGAGGTAGACAACTCAGATATAGGCATAGCCTACCTCTGGAAATTGTGGAAAGATACATTATCAGAGCTGTATAAGGACTTCAGAGCTCTGCAGAGAAGAGTAGTACATGGAAAATATAAAGCTGAGACACAGCGAAAGTGAGTGCTCAGGAAATTGGATGAACCTCATAGAGGAGCAAGGCCTGTCCAGGTTCCAGACCAACTTTCTTCCTGAATCTTCTGTGAAATGTTTCCAGACATCCTAATTCTTCTTTTCCAAACCTAGTCCTCCTTAGTAGGCCCTGTTCCAGACAATGGTTTTCTGTTGACCTAGAGATTTCAGCCAGGAACGTCAATCCTTCCACCCAAACCTGCTGTTAATTGTCTTGCAGTGATATGGGGTTAACAATTACATAAATTATATGTATTTTTGATGCAAGATAATATGAAGTAATAGAAACTAGAAAAGGTCCTCAATGAGAAAAAAATGAAATTAAAGCATTTTAATTCCTGCAAAAATTCCTAATTCATCAAATCCTTTCATTGTATTGTCTAAACCATTGGGATCTTTCTCCTTATATATTTCAAAGGCCTTCTAATCATCTCTAATTATCTCAATCTTCTGCCACTGACTTTCTGTCCAATTGATGCATCTAATAATCTTCAAAATGAAATAAATCAGAACAAGTCCAACAGCTCAATAGTGATGAACACGGCCCCATACTCCTGTCTCCTCCTGAAACTTGCCATTTTCATTGCATTCATTTGCTCTGCTCTCACTGAATTCCAGCTTTTCTTTCCTGGAAACCACTGCTGTGCACTTCAGGGAGTTTATCCTTCTCTTTTCTCTACCTGAATACTTTTTCCTCTGGCTCCTCACATGCTCCCTTTCTGATTTTTCAGGAACGTGATGAGATGTTCATTACACACAGAGGGTTTTGGTGTTTATTTTTTTAATGGTTTCCATTGTGACATTTACATGCATACATACAAAGTACTTTGATTATTTACTCCCTTCCTATTGTCCTCTCTTACCTTCCCTCTCCCAGACTCTTAGCCCCCTTATTCTTTCTTAATAGTCCCCTTCTACTTTTTTACTGTCTTTTTCCCGCTTGATTTCACATGTGAGAGAAAACGTGATATTGCCTTTTTCACTTTATATCATGTTCTCCAGTTCCATCCATTTCCCAGCAGGAGACATGATTTAATTCTTCTTCATGGCTGAATAATACTCAATTGTAAATATATGCTAGATTTTCTTTATTCATTCATCTATTGATGGGGACCTGCCTGATTTCATATCTTAGTTATTGTGAACAGTGCCTCAATCAGCATGGGTGTGCAGGGATCACTTTTGTATGCTGATTTCATTTCCTTTGGATAGATGCCAGCAGTGAAATAACTGCATTATATGGCATCTCTATATTAGTTTTTGGAAGAACCTCTATATTTTTCTCTATAGAGTACTAATTTACATTCCCACCAAAAGTGAATAAGAATTCTTTTTTTCCACATGATCACCAACATTTATTATTTTTATGTTTATAATAACCATTGTAACTAGAATGCTGTGTCATCTCTGTGGTTCTGACTTGCATTTCCTTGATGGCACATATTTTCTTTCAAGTTTGAAGTAATTGGTATCACATTTAAGAAACCATTGCCTATACAAAGTCTGTGAAAACATTCTCCAATATCTTCCAAGAGCTTTATTTTTTCCAAATTACATAAAGTAAATATTATTTTAAATTAATTTAATGAATTGCATGCAGTTAGAACCAAATTGTTAATTTAATGTAGAAATGCAGTTGATCACACACCATAATTTTATCCCTTCTTTGCAAAAATCTGGTGACTCTGTGTGCTTTTTGTTGCCAGAATCTCTAGTAAATTCCATTAGCATATTTCTATTTTCTTAACCAATACCAAAAAATCTTAATATTTAATCTTAATATTAGAAATCTTGAAAAAATGATAATATATATTTTCCTTCAAGATTTCCTTGGATAGTCTGTCTTTTTGCATTTTTATGTAGGTGTTAACAACAATTTGCTTAAGGTAGTATGAGGATTTTGATTGAGATTGCATTGTCTATTGATCAATTTAGGAAAAAATAGTCATTATTAAGTAACATTGTTAAATGCACTAATTTTGAGGATCGAACCCAGGCCGCACGTATGCCTGGCGAGCGCGCTACCGTTTGAGCCACATCCGCAGTCGCTAAATGCACTAATTTTAATAGTTTACAATATTATATATATATATATATATATATATATATATATATATATATATATATA